>NC_050533.1:3982284-4028456 GCF_002922805.2 Oryzias melastigma | reverse complement strand
GGAAGTTTCAAGTGATTTCAGTGAGAATTGTGGGTTTGTCCTTCTTTAACTGAGGGGTACCAACACTTTTGTCCACCACTGTATATATCTAGTTCGTAATTATTTAAAAAAGTTATGTTTTAAAAGTTTTAAAAATGTATTTTTAGAGTGTTCAATAAATTGTTATACTGTTCGGCCCGTGACCCTAAAGTGTGTTTTGGATTTTGGCCCCGTGTGCGATCGAGTCTGACACCCCTGTTGTAGGAAGATGAACTGCTGGGTGATGACAGACATTAACAACGTCCCCTCACCTTTAGGGTCAGAAAGCCTCCGGGACGCTGAACGGAAAGCTGCTGTGGACCAGCAGCGTGCCGGTGGAGCCGCCGAACGGCTGGGCTGCGATCGGAACCGCCTCCTTCGAGCTGGCTCAGTTTGACAACTTCTCTGTGGTGGCTGAGTGATGAGGTCACAGGACCAAGCCAGAATACTTGACCTCTCTGAACATTTGTGTTTCATGGGAGAAACGGGACGTCACTGCTCTACTGTCTTACAAATGATTTTTGCACTGGTTGTTTTTTTATGGTTTTTGCTGCTTTTTTAAATGAATGTGATGAAAAAGTGATGATAAAAATCAAGTGTTTTTCTACAATCACTTTGCACATCGTGTGACCTAACTTGACCTAAATCATGTGACCTTTACTTCTTAAAAGTTGTCAATTTTTTTTTTTTATGTTTTTATTTTTTTATATTTTACTGATTTAAAATGTGTCTTCATCTATAATTCTATGATTGTGTGTGACTATACTTTTTAGGGCCAATTTCTTGTTTTATTTCATTGACCGGTTTAATTCTTTTGTGTAATAAAGAGGTTTTCACCATCAAAAGTGTCAAGATTTTCAGTTATTTTCATGAAAATACAAATTCTGTTAAAACATTACCAGTTTTAAGAAATAAGTTTAATATTTTTTCCCAAATCAAATAATTCTGCTACACAAAATGTATATCCAAACTATAAAATCAGAGCTTCCATTTATTTTGTTGGAATGTAAGGATACCTCATTGGGCCAAAAAGGATTCCGGAAATCAAAAGGTTTTGGACAATGTTTCTATTTTATTGTTTTGTTTTTACTTTGGGAATATTTTTATGAATTTCCTAAAAAGTGTGAATTTTCTAAAAGTGAAATGTAATTTTAGATATAACGATTTGAGTTAAAATTAAAGATTTGTTTGTTCGGTTCAAATGATTTGAGAGGGCGCGTGCTTGTTTTGGCCGGATCCATTTTTTTTTTTCATTTTGACTTTCCACCGCGTCTACAAAAGTTTAAAAGATTAATGCACTATAAAGCATGCAATTAAAATATAGCCACTCTTCTTATGAATTTATTTTTTTAACAGATTAGGCTGTACACGGGCAGGAAGAGCTCTAAAGTCTAAACACCTCGACCTGGTTATGGTCTCTTCCTTCCTTCTGCCTGCACTCCGCTGATAGAGTTCGTCTCCTAGCAACAACACATTAGACGCCAAAGATGGCGGCACCGAAAGTGATGAGAGTTTTCATAAACAACATTGACTCCTTCTCCTCCGGACACATCGCCGAGGTACAACTCAGCAGCTCTGTTGTTATCCCGTGTTTATATCTAGCGCGCGCGCGCACTAACTTAACATTTTGTTTTAGTGTCTGAGTGAGCGCGCGGCTGTCGCACCTGATCAAGAAGACCTTCCGGAACCTGCAGTCCTCCAGGTGGTTGGAACGGCATCTGAGGACGCGCCGCGCGCACTGGAGGTTTATATTGTAGGTGAAATGATCCGAAGTGTAAAGACATTGAGTTAGGACTTAGTCTCTTTTAAATAGTACTGTTTTTTTAGTTGATTTTGGATATAAATAAGCATAACACCAAACTTTATTTACTTTTTTTTTTTTTTTTTTTTTTTTTTTTTTTTTTTTTTTTTTTACAGATATGACCTTAGTGAAATACACTATGGGAGTGAGGCTAAATGATAAAAGGCATTTTAATGAAAGGAGGAAAAAATAAATAGTATTTTGAGAGTCATATAATTATAGGTCATATAATGTTCACCAGAGTTCTTTTTATCATTCTCAAATACTGAAATAATATGCCAACATTAAAACTACTAAAGACTAAAATACTGTTTCAGTAGTGTCACTCTTCCTGCCCGTTACATGCTTTAACTCTTTAACCAAGACAAAAATAATAATAGTTGCGTTGGGGAAGTTAGAAACACAATTAATGGTTACAATATATATATATATTTTATAAATTTCTCTACTTGCAGCTAAAGGGTTAAGTATACTTATGGCTTCCCCACTAGCTTCTGGTCTTTGCAGAAAACACGTCTGTCTTGTGTTTTTTTTAATTTATTCATTATTTTTCATAGCGTCCTAATAGAGAAGAGCTGCTGTTCAAACTGATGCAGTGCGATGTTGTGATCTATAACATCAGCGAGGAGGCGGAGCAAGTGGAGGAGGCCATGTGGGCTGTAACAGGTGAGAATGAGATAGACAAGAGTACAAAATAATACAAATTATTTGTTTAACTTTTGGTTTTTTTCATTTTTCCTTGAGTCATTTGGACTTCTATCTATCTAGTATCTTGTATGGCCACCAGCATCCACAGAATGGAACACACAGGATGACCCTCAGTCTGAATCCTGACATAAGTGATGGTTTTTCTTTTTCCTTTGGAGGCATGAATTCAAAATGACTCCATGTTGTTTCTGTGTCTGACAGCTCTGCACGGTTTGATTGGGAGTTTCTCAGCACCAAAGATGTTTATCCTCATCTCCACAGTCATGACCTGGGCTTCAAGCAAGCCCGTCGATCCCGTCAGTTCCTTTAGAAGTACAGTTTTGTTATCATCAGACAATCTTTTTCCAAAAAAAACATAATATTTCTTCCTCTGTTGTGTTTTTTTTCACAGGATGACCCAACGCTTCCTTTCACAGATGAGATTTTCTGGAGCAGAAAAGCTCACCTGAACTTTGTGCGGCACATTGGCCTGGAGAGGAGAGTGGCCAAAATGGGCAAAACTGTGCGTTCTGGTGGTTTTGCATTGATTGTTTTTTATAGCTGACATTTTGGTGTCTTTCAGAATAGGGAGATGTTCTCCACTTATGTGGTGGCATCAGGACTGCAGTACGGGATGGGAGAACATCTATTCCACTACTTTTTTAAGGTATGACGATTATCATCCTTTTCAAACCATGCCTGTGCCTGTTCATGGATGACCCAATTGCCAGTGTTTTGATGAAGGTCTAAAAAGTCGTTTCTACCACGGCCTCGTATGTTTTTGCAGAGAGCGTGGCTCGGACAGGAGCCTGAAGTTTCTGTATTTGGAGACTGTGATAACGTTCTTCCCACGATTCATATCAGGGATTTGGCCAGGTGATTCTTTGCATAGCAAAATCTCAGCAATTCCGAATGCTGAAACTAACAATGTTCCCTTGTGTTTAGTATCATTCAACATGTGATCCACCATCGGCCCAGGCCGTACTACCTGCTGGCTGTGGATGGTTCCAACAACAGCATGGAGGAAATCATAAAGGAATAAAACCAAAGCTTAAAAGTTTCCTGCGATTCTTCTGCCGTCGATGACGTTTTAGTGTGATGTCTTTTTTCTCCAGGCAGTGGCCTCCACTCTGGGACCAGGAAAGATCCAGAAACGACCCGTTGAGGAGGCCCTTCTTGTACAGGACTTGAGTGTATGCTCCTGTTAACCTTATAATTAATTTGAAAATAAAGTAAAACACCTTCCAGGTTGGTCTGCCTAGCTCACAAAACATGATCCAGTGCAGAAATCAGGTGGCTTTTGATTGTGGCTACCAAACTAGCAGACCTTTACGGTTGGGTTTAAGCCTCTGAAATCCTCATGAACCTCTGAGGAGTTGTCGTTAACAGGCAGCAGACATTGATTTTCTGCTGGTCAACCTGCGAATGGAAGCCGTGTTCATCCGGAAGCTGTTTTCCATCCGCTGGCACTGTGAATTTGGGCTGGTGGAGAACGTGGATCTGGTGGTGGAGGAGTACCGGCAGAGCCGGGGACTGCTGGTGAGCACCTGATGACACATGTGTCCAAAACCAACTCAATACCAACAGGACGCCACATTTACGATTAAACTTCGATTCCTTTAGCCCATCCGGATCTGTGTGCTGGGTCCTCCTGCGGCGGGGAAGAGCACCGTGTCCAAGGAACTCTGCCAACATTACAAGCTCCATTACATCACCCTGAGGGACACTGTGTTTGAGGCCATCGCCCAGCTGGTCAGCTGACACTTCTGTTGATTACTTTTGTTTTCTTTTTTAGTGTTCACAAATTTCATTAATGTTTATTTTCAGGAGGACGCTGTGAATAATCTTAATCCAGAAACAGATGACTCAACAATGAAGGATCTTCTAAACAGCCTAAAGGACAGCACGGAGAACAGCAAAGGTCTACAAACAGTCACAATCCCCTCTAATGCAAAGTTTTTACATCTGAAACAATCAAAATTCAATATCACAAGAGTATACCTATGGCTGCTTCAATGTAACTAAAGGTGTTCCCCAGGGCTAATTCCTGGAGCCCCTTCTGTTTAGTTTAAAAGCAAATGTCACAGACCTACAAAACAATGGAAATGTCTCCCAACCACTGCATAATACCAAATTAAATCTGTTTTGGTTTCTCCAGAGGCCATTTGGGCTTTGCTATGATACAAAATGTGAAGAGGTGTTAAAGAAAAAGGACAAAAATATTGTTTTCTATGGCAGTCAAGCAAATATTACTTCACATTTATATCTATGATAAAGTGGTTTGCTACCTTCTATTATTGAAGTTCAGAGATTCATGACATTTCACTTAAATGATCTACAAATCTTAAGATATTTGTAGGGAAAAATCGATTTGGTGAAATATCACAATATTTCATTTGACAACACTTGTATCGATTTAAAATGCTGACATGAAGATTTTTGATTAATTATTTGTGAGAATCCTTCAAAGTCTGACTTTTGTTTTCCATGTAAACCCCCAACCACTTGTTGGCTGCACAGCCCACTTTGAGCAGCTCTACACCCCACCAGAACACCAAGATCTCCCGAGAACCAGCCTGTGTTAAATGTTCAGAGTTGTTGGTTTAGTCAGCTTCGCAGTTTTTGTTGCTATGAGACATGTACTACTTAGTATGACTTATTTTTTTTTAAGTCATAGTCTTAAAAAAAAAAAACAAGTGAAAAATTGTTCTTGTAGAGTTCTTGGACTATTTTTCAAAATGTATCAAATCGTGAGACTTGTGGATCGTGACATGTATCATATTGCCAAATTCTTGCCAATACACACCCATATTAATCAGTCATTCTATTTGTCCGAATGACCATTCTTGGTCTGATACCGTCTTAACATCTTTCTAATCCACTTCTTTAAAATATGTTTTTTGTTTATCGCAAGTTATTCAAGTTATAAACTGACCAATCAGAGGGGTCTGTAAAAGCATGTGATGTCCAGTGGCTCCACCTCGAACATTTGATTGACAGCTTCTCCCAAGCTGCTTTCAGTAGAAGGAGTGTGGACTTTGAACAAGCTCACTCATGATTGGGGGCAGTAGTTCTTCTAAAAGCGTTACACAGACCAATCACTGTCGACGGGTTTCAAAATGGCGGCGCACGTAACAGGAAGTCACGGTGACGGATTTGGCCTGATTTTGCAAGAGCCGGAGATAAAGCATTTTCTATGGGTGACGTGACACCTTGCTTGTCCAATTATAAAATATGTCTATGGGGTGACCCAGAAGTTCACCCCCAGAATCCGATGTAGAAACCCAACATCAGAACCATGATCCCATCCTACGTAGAAACCCAACATCAGAACTAGAACCTATGGATCATAGAAGAAGAGTTTCGCTTTGTGATCAATGCTGCATACCATGAAACCATAGGAAGTCTCAGGCAGAGCTCTTCCTCACTTTCCTTGCAGATGTTTCAGAGAACCAGCTGAAGGTGTTGAAAGATAAACTGATGTCTAACCCGTGCAGAAACCAAGGCTTTGTTCTTGACGGTTTCCCCAACACCTACGAACAAGCAAAAGAACTCTTTGGTGGTGAGAACCCTCGACACGATGCTGCCGCAGATCTTCAGTATGAAAGAATGTAACCGACCTGCTTTCTGTCTCATCAGCAGAAGAAGACGATGAGACATCCCACAATGCTTCGTTCAAGAGGATTGTTCCAGGTATTGGTTTTGTGCGGATTTTAAAGTTTTCAAGTTGTTCTTTTTTATGCTGCTTCTATTACATCTGCAGAGGTCGTCTTTACTTTGGACGCATCGGACAACCTCCTGGTGGATCGAGTGATGAACCTGCCCGAGAGCGTGGTGCAGGAGCACAAATACCATCAGGAGAACTTTAAGAGGCGGTTAACCGCCTACAGGAAAATCAACGCAGACGAGGAAACAGTTCTCACCTTCTTTACTGAGATGGACATCCCATCATGGCACCTGGGTAACCGTGGAAACTCGACCAATTCTTGTTTGTTGACTTGAGTGTTGCTGAATCTGCTGCATCTCCTTCCAGAAATCACTAGCAGTTCAGAAGCCGACAATCGATTGCTCATCCACAAGATC
This sequence comes from Oryzias melastigma, assembly GCF_002922805.2. Classification (NCBI taxonomy): domain Eukaryota; kingdom Metazoa; phylum Chordata; class Actinopteri; order Beloniformes; family Adrianichthyidae; genus Oryzias; species Oryzias melastigma. Next base: position 4,021,867 of record NC_050533.1, on the reverse strand, counting down.
CTGCAGACGGTGGGTCCTCCTAGAAGTTACAGCCCCTCCAGACGGGAGATAGAGGAGGAGGAGAGGAAGAAGGGAGAGGAAACGATGAAGAAGGAGGCCCTGGAAAAGGCAGAAAAGGACAAGAAGGAGGCAGAGGAGGAGGAGGCCAGGAGAAGGGCAGCACGTTTGGAGAACTGGGTGGGTGATAGAGGGGAGGATCACCGTGTCTCCACAAGCTTCATTCAGTCTATCTGCAGATGACACCTTAATCTTCATGACACTTAAAGCCTCAGGCTATGTTCAAACCAGACATGACACCTTCAAGAACGCAGGTTTTTGGGTTGTCTGGGCCTGTGGAGGGTCCTGTTACTGTTGACTGCAGCAAGCCCGTAGGAAAAAATGTGCATGAGCATTTTCACTATACAAGTAGACTAAGTGGTCTACAACCTTGATACAGTTTTGCTTGTTTTTCACCCCCAAACAGCCCGTATCCTCCCACAGGGACAGTTGTGACGAAGGCTAAACTAGTTTCTACATCAGGGATGTCAAACTCAGTTACACAGGGGGCCAAAATCCAAAACAAAGCTTAGGTTGCGGGCCGAACAGGATAAACATTTATTGAACACTCTAAAACTACATTTTTAAATTGTTAAAACCCTTTTTAGAAAAGTTGTGAACTAGATATATAGTATTTACTACAATAATGCTAGTGTGAATGCTGTAAGCTGAATGTGGCCGCTGGAGATGCTGAAATTGATAGTTAAAAATGGTGAAGCTGATAGCTAAATGGCAAATGGTGTATACTTGTATAGCGCTTTCTACCCTCCTTCGAGGGCCCAAAGCGCTTCACAGTCACAGACCCATTCACCCATTCACACGCACATTCACACACTGGTGGTGGCTCCGCTGCCGAACACTGGCGCCAACCTCCCACCAGAGGCAATTCGGGGTTCAGTGTCTTGCCCAAGGACACTTTGACACATGGGCGGGCAAGGCGGGAGTCGAACCCGCTCACTTCTGATCAGGAGTCGACCGCCCTACCACTGCACCACGGCCGCCCTGAAGCTGATATCCAAAACACCCTAAAACACTTCTTTTTAAAAAACCTAAATTAGCCAAAAACAGCTAGCATGTAGCTGAAATATTACCTAAACTCCAAAATAGCCTAAAAAAAAAATCGGTAAATGCCAAAATAGTCCAAAAACTAGTAGAATGCCAATTTTTAAAACTGTAACTTTTTAACATATTTATGAATAATAAAAAAGGCAGGAATTTTGTTCCAAAATAAATTAACTTAAACCTTAAATAACTTAACATTTTACCCTCCATAAAAATACATTTTATCAAAATTATACAAGTTAGAAATAACATCGGCCCATTAATAAAAATAAAATAAAATGATCTGGAGGGCCAGATAGAGTTATCCAAAGAGGCGCATCCAGCCCCAAGCCATGACTTTGACACATGTTCTACAGTCATGAGATGAATTCTGCCTTCTGCTGGGCTAAAATGAGACATAGACATTTGAAATTGAAACCTTAAAGTTACAATGTAACTGGACCTTTGCTTCATCATCCACATACATGTTGGAACCACACGAGTCATACTAAGTTATGGTTTGTTTGAAACGGTCAGATAATGAAGCGTGCTGTTTTCCCTTGTTTCATGTGTCAGAGTCGGTGTTTGGAAGTGGCGAGGCGACATAAGGAGGAGCCACTGAAGGCTGAGGCCCTGAGCTACCTGAAGAAGGAGGTCATGCCCACGCTGGTGCAGGCTCTGAGCGAGTGCTGCCGACTTCAGCCTCCAGATCCTGTGGACTTTGTGGTACGATACTCGGCTCAAGGAAACTCAGGAGCTTCTCTTGTTTATGACATGTTTTGCTTCTTCTGTTCCAGGCGGAGTATCTAGTCAAGAACAACCCCACTGACAAGCCAGCCTAAAGATTTGATTGTACAAGAACATATTTCTGTTCTGTCATAGTAAAGAAGAGAACCTTGGGCACCACAATGGATCTTCAACTTTTCATCTGGCTGTCCCTGTCTCTACCTGACTTGATGGCGAACAGTTTAAAACCCACTTTGTATTAACTAACAATTCAAATCCTTAAGTTAATAAGTTGGAACATCTTTGCTGAAATTCTAAATGTGTTTAAGGGATGTTTTTCCCAGTTATTTGCAGAGTTTTGTGATGTTCCCCTAAATGTTACATGGAATAAACCCAACTTTCCCTGAAGAGAGCTTCTTCTTTAACTTTTGCCATATTATGGATTGATGATTAAAATCTAAAAACTGAACTTCCTTTTTGATGAATATGATTTTCCACTACAGAAGAAGGCCACACTGGTCAACACTGACATTCAAAAATGAATAATAACTAGAAAAGTTGCATTACCGACAATAGAATAGAATAGACTTTATTAATCCCTTCGAAAATCCTCAAGGAAATTCAGGAAATTAAATAATCCTAGTGTGAATCATTTTTTGCTGAAAGAAGTCGAAGAAAATGCTGAAGCTTTTTGCTGAAAATGGGGAGGAAATTTACTTTTAATGCTAGCCTAAAATTCCTCAGTAAACTAAGTTAGTCAAAACGTTAGCCTGTTGCTAAAATAGAATTTAAACTCTAAATAAGCCTATAAAAACCTCAGTAGAAAATAAATTAGCCAAAAAGGTTAGCATGTTGCTTAAATATGAGATAAACTCCAAATTAGCATAAAAAAACCTCAGCAGATGCTAAATTAACCAAAAAAAGCTAGCTTATTGCTTTTATTGGCTACTAGCTAAACTCTAAAATAGCCTGTTGCTAAAATAGAAGCTAAACTCTAAATTAGCCTTTAAAAAACCCAGTAGATAACATATTAGCCAAAAATAATATTTTAGCATGTTGCTAAAATATTAGTTAAACTCCAAATTTGTTGAAAATTACTGTAAAAGCTAAAAACGTAGCCCTTGAAGATATTTAAAGGCTTTTTGTTAATCTACTTAAAATGTGAAGACCTTCTCATTCATTGGGCAAATTTTGTCAAATATTTACATAAAAAAAACTATAAAGTTTATGAATACCAAAAATACAACAAATAATGTCTTGAACAAGCTCAATGTTTTGATGAAAGTTTTGAAGAGTTTTTACATGTTGAGAATCACAACAAAGATCAACTTTTAATTGTAAAAGCCACGGAAATTGAAGTTTTGCGCCCTCTAGTGGCAGCCAGGTGTAACAGCTGGATCTTCGGTTTCTCTGCTCTGGTCTGTGAGCTGAAACTGGCAACATTTGACCAGCAGATGTCAGTATCCGATCAAGGATCAGAGGAATAGAGTCTCACTGAGGAGGATTTATGTTCGTTTTTTGCGACCTACCAGGTTCATAATGAAAAACTGAAGGTTTTCAGAAGGAATTTTAATGTGTGGAACATTATAAAGATTTTTTTTAGAGTTAAAGATAAAGATTTTAGGGATAAAGATCCCAAATAGGAGCCAAAAAGTCTTATTTCACCCTTTAGAAAAAGAAGACATTGGTTAATGGTATTGTTACTTTTATGATAAATATAAATAAATGAGTCTTTTCAAGCGTTTCCATTTCTTTAGAGGTCTACGCGATTTTCTTTCAAAATAAAAGACATCATGTAGCACAAATGTAGTGAAATGTCAGTAGTGATGAAAATAAATGAACACAAACTACCATTTGTGATGCATCTCAACAAGAAATTTATAAATCTAAAGAAAAAATGAAGAAATTAGAGCTAATGAAGTGACCCTCAGTATGTTTTTTATGACAATTGCAGAGAACAATTTCCATATCTAATGGGACTTTAACTTTAATTTAAGTAAGAAGTAAACTTTCCCTTCTATTTGTAGCTGTACATGCATCTTCCAAACTTTATTTGAGCTTACTTTAGTTGTGGGAGGGGCAGCATCAACTCTAGGGGTTTTTGTGCCACCTCATTTCACAGTTTTCAGATCAAAATTTTTGAAATTGCAAAGAAAATATTGAATATTTGCTTTGCAAACTTTTTTTTTCCTTGCAAAAAATATTTTTGCGTTTGCAAACTTTGCTAACTTTTTCTTGCAAAAATATTTTTGGCAATATGGTAGCACAAAAATCCCTCCATACGACTCAACTCCTCCTTGAAGAGGGAAAAAGCTACACATCAAAGTGTCTTGTCTCTTGAAAAAGATCAAATTTTTAAAATAATTAAGCTTTTATTTATTTTTACTTTTATTTATTTTGTCAAATAGCATTCTTCATTTCCAAAATGACTTTTTTTCATTTTCTGTTAATTTATTAGCAGTTTAATGTAGTTTAGCATCAACAAGAATGTTTCAGTTTATGAAACATGTTATCTTAAGACGTTTTGCATGTAATTCAAAATCATTCGTCATGTATTTTTAGCTTTATTTGCTCCTTATTTGGGTGACTCACACTTTCTGTCAAACTATTTCATTGGTTAAATGCAGTCAGTGTTGGAAATTTTCACTCATTTACATTTTTTAATTGGTCAATTTTTTGATTTTTTTTTTAATAATTATGATTGTTGTTGCAAATGAAAATCTCCAAACTTTTAATAATTCTTTTTGGCTCCAACCACTTCCTGTTGACCGGCCGCAGCGGTCCTGTATGGTAAAGAGCTTTAAATTGATAACATTTTTAACTAATTTTTGACTCTATGGCTACATTTTAAAAAAAAGAAATTTGATTCTGAAAGTGTTTTTATTCTGTTTTTTTAAAATGATGATAACAATGAACTTCTGCTTAGAGTTTCCCTGCAGGTCATCTCTGCTGTCCTGAAGTTTCCTCCAGCTGAAGCTGTGAGTTTGGAGAGCTGAAGTAATAAATCACTGCTCTTCATCTCTGTGTTTGTGAGGGAAACACAAGACAAGCAGAGAGCACCCAGAGGACGCAGCGAGGGGCCGTCAGCCCCCACCGGGCCCCCGCTTCCGGACGGATGGATGGAGGGATCGTGTTGACAAGCGGGAAAGACAAAGAGGAGGAGGAGGAGAGGCAGCCACACGTTCGGCGGGGAGGCTGAGAGCTCCGGCCAGAAACTCATCAAAGAGGTGGAAGCGCCTCCAAGGGCTCAGCAGCAGCAGCAGGACGTGCATGTGTGCGTGCATGTGAGGGAAGCTTCCTTCAACCACAGCAGCTCCTGAACGCCACACGGCGGTGAGTGATGACAGAGCTGCTCCTCTTCTTCTGCTTCAGGTAACTTCACCTTCTCGTCCGCACGCTGCGTGCACGTCACAGCTGCTGTCGGCGCCGCTCAGGAACATTTTTCTGCATCAGCTGCGAGGAGCTTCATGGAATCCAACGGAACGTTGAAGGTTACATCCAGAAGTTTCTCTTGAAGCTGCTCCAATGTGATAGAGGAAAACACCCTGATCATGAAAGAATCTAAAGTCATTCTGGTTTTGGAAGTTCTGCTTTCAAGGAGCCAAACTTTATTATTTTTTTTTATTTTAGAGCTATTTTTTTACATTTTAAGGACTTTAAAAGTTTAAATGAGTGATCTAACTCCTAACGGCTTTGCAGATGAGTGGGCGTGGCCTTTGAGTGGACGCCCGTTGCCCGAGCATCTGCCTCCTCAGCTTCTGCCATCAGGACTGGACCAGGTTCAGTTCAAGGGTTCAGGGCCAAGAACCAAATCTGGGGGCGAGATTGGCTGAAGTTCAGAGGGGAGAGGCGTGTCCGTGGTGATAAGGTGACAGTATATGAGAACCGGACACGATACACCTTCCCCACTCGTGTTCCAAACAGGAAGTGGTCCCAGAAAGCCAAAATCCCAAAGACTTCTATAGAGAAATAGACAGCTATGACTCATTAGTTTCGGGTCGATAAAAATCACTCAAATCAATCTGAATCGATTTAAGCTTAATAGATCAACAATCGATTCGTAGAAATATAGAACGATTTAGCACAAAAAGCTAACGTCCGCTAGCTTGATGCTAACATTTATTGGAATTTCCCATAGGACGGCTAATGCTAACACTTGGTGGGCGTAAACTCACATTGCTAACTAAATGAACATCTTTATAAACATGAATTTTTTCAAACTCTTATGGAAATATTTTTTTAAGTAAGCATTTGTGTTCTAAAGCAGTTTTTTCCTCATATTATTTTCTTCTTCTGGAATAAGTTGTACTGCTATAGTGCACTCGCCACCTAGTGGCCAAACTAAAAAGTCCTCCAGGAGAAGCAGAACAATGTTTACAATGTTAATGATCTGAACATTTTAGTTAGAACTTCTCCTTTTGAGAATCTATGTAACACTGGATGATATTAACAATCTCATTATTTCACTGATACATTTTACAGTATGTGAACTGGATCGGATTAATATAAATCTATTCAAAACAAATAGTAAATTATTCATGTGTTTCTAAACAAATGTATCTAAATGTGTAAACTCAAAATTGAATTGAAAAATCAAAAAAATAAAAATAAATTGATATCAAATCGATCAAGGATCTTGTGAATCAAATCGTTTCTGGAAATGACTGCCCTAGTCCTTATATTTGTCAAAATAACAATTTTTTGCTCTGATGTCTCTTTTTAACATCTTCTTACTAAACCTATTTTTTATTATATAATTCTCCATCGAAGGTTTTTCAAGTTATAAACTGGCCAATCAGATGCCTCAATAGGAGCATGCCCGCTGACCCCCACCTCCAACATTCCAAATGTTTGGTTAATCAGGAGTGAGCTTGCTGGAAAGCCACACCCCTTCCACTAAAGACCAATTCTGACCAATCACTGCTCACTAACGTCATCTGGTTCCAATATGGCGTTATCCATATTACAGAAAAATTTCGACTGAATTGGCTAAATTTTGTTGGAAGAGGAGGTATTTTCTATATGTGACGTCACAGGCACTTTGTCCATCTTTATATACTGTCAAAGGACCCCTCCCAGGCAGGGTGAGATGTGAAGTGAGGATCGTTCAGGTGTAAACTTTGGTTTTACAGTTGACTCCAACAAAATTGCATTCAATTCAGTCGCCATTTTTTAAGCAATTTGGACTCTGCCATCTTGGAGCCAATTACCAGTGAATGTTCCCACTTTGTCTAAGTCTCTAAGAGAGCGTCCAGCCACTTGTAGCCGGGATTTTGTTCTTTCATGACCCAGAGCATGGGTGTGTGAAACTTGTCCTCTACATTGACACATACCCTGGGGAGTGGTGAGCTGCAGACGTCTAAAGTGTTACAGAATTATTTTTTAAAAAAGTTATCAGAGCAAGAATGGTTCTTCTGACCAATAGAATGACTGAGTTACAGCTGTTTATTTCTCTATAGAAGTCTATGGGAATTCAGCTTTATGGTACTTCCTGTTTGGAATGCTGGGGGGAGGGGTCACTCAGTCCAGCTGTCAATCATATGAGGAGGCGGGTCCAGCAGCTTCATCGATTTTATAAATTCTATTCACTTACAGTTCGCTTGAATGAGCGAATTAGTGATGAAAAAAGCTGATTTTTTCAGGAGAAACTGGTGCTGCAATTAAGAACGTTAAGATTTAACTAAAACTTTTATCGGGAAAAAATAGATTTTAATAGAATACAGTAAGAGTAACTGATTTATATTTTTATTGATCGTCTTTACATAGTATTTATACCTGAACTTCATGGAATTTCTTAGAGATTCTTGAACCAAATTGCAGGACATCCTGTTTACATTGAAACAAAAAGAAATTTGAGGAAATCTGTAAAGAAAGTTGACAAAATGTGGTTTTTCAAAGGTCTCAAAAGGTTCTCAGCTGAGGTGAAGTTCTCAGGTTGAGCTGTGGGAACTGCCCCGCCCCTAATCATGTTTATATAGTGATAATATTTTCTCTGAGATGTCCTGAGCTTCTTCCCGAGTGCGAGTCTACCAGCCGTTCCTCTCAGGTCTCAGAGTTCGTCTCCGTTGGGAGGCCGAGGCGGCTGGCGTTAGCGAGGCAGCGCTGCGTGATCTCTCCCTGAAGCTTCATCTGCATCTCCACCAGGAACTCGTCCTGTCGGTCACACAAAACCACGAGACCATCAGAACAGGATTCTCTGATTCACACAGGCAAAAATGTCAAAATAAAGTTCCTTTAACGTCCCACCAGAAGCAGGAGTTAAAGTTCAGTCGGTGCCGTTGATGAAAAGACATTTCAAGATGTTTTTGTGGACGAGGGAGTTCAGGAGAGATGTAGGAGGGCCTAACTCAGGAGTAATCCAGTGTATCCTTCCGCTCGAATATGTCAACACAAGAAATAGGTCCAAGTGTTTATTTTTTGTGCTCTATTGATTATTATTAAAATAATTGTTTAAAAAAATGCAAGAAAAACGAAAAAGAAGAGAACATTTTGGGAAAAATGTGATGTGATTTACTCAGTTTAACAACAAAAATCTCAAAGTTTCAGCTCATATTTTAGATTCAATTTTAAATATTAAAATTTCATTTTGACCTTAAAAAGAGGCATTTATTTCTGAATGGGCTGTGACAGTTAACGCGCTAACGCACGCGATTAATCAGGTAGAATGAATGCGTTAAAATGCATTAACGCCTTCAGGCGTCCTGCTGTGCAGCTGTGAGATCAGCGTAATAAAACAGTCTAAAATAAATGTGAACTTTTTTTATATTCAGTGATTGAGATTTTGTTAAATTAAAGAGATAATATGGTGTTTATTTGTAGTTTTTGGACAAAAGCGATCTTTTGTTTTAATAAGGTGGAAGACGAATGTCGAGCTGTAAGTCGGAGCGAAACAGATCCGTCTGCTATTAGAAATCCAACAGCGAGGAAACTGATCATTATTTTATTCTGGAATGGGGACTACGACAACAAACACTGGTCAACACAAAAATTGTGGAAACTCCGCCCACCGCTGTTACGAGAGGCGAGCAGTCCACCTGAGATTCCAGCCGGGCTGACCGGAAATCCAGATAGATCAAACTTCTACCAAAAACCTTTATTATATTTCACAAACACAGTAAGGAAAATTTATAAGAAAAAGGTGAAAAAAGAAACACAATACCAGGAAAAATGTCAAATAGAAAGCAGTGATTTTAAGAGAGAAATTCTTATTTTTCGGGCTGCCTGGTAGCTGGAGCCACAGACTGAAGGACAGCCACAGAAAGATCTCATCCTGGAGCTGTGAGGTCTGTGGTGCTCCTCTATCAACACAAACTCTTCATATATATGTGGCCCAAAGGAAGCTGGATTTTGCCTGGATTTTTTTTTTTTTTCGTATTTGATTTCAAAAATATGTTAGTTTGTTCACACATTTTATTGAAAGAAGATAGAAAAAAATTAATCATTTTTTTTCCAGATGGAATGTTCTGTTTTTGCATGATTTTATGTCTAGTTTATGAAAACAACATGAAAAAGTTACAAAATAAAGGTACTGTCACATAGGCGAGGTTGTGCTGATTAAAATGAGACCAAATAAGCAAGTATTTAGTAAAGTTGAAAATATAAGACAAAATTGAAAAGTAAACATAAACTGAGTAATAGGCTGTGGGCTACAAAGGGTTAAAATAATTATTAATGTGCAATTTTGATTTCATATTGGGGTTATTTCCAGAGAAGAGTTTGGCAAATAGTTATCTTTATATATATATATATATATATATATATATATATATATATATATATATTTGTGATTAATATTTTTCCCGGTTTGCGATTAATTAGTTATTTTTTAAGCAATTCTTGGCCCTACAAAAAATAAAAAATCTTTTCAGATTTAGTTTTAGTTATTTTTTACTCTTGTTTTTAAACCTATTTATCAAACAAGCTAAAATAATATTTTTCGGTAAGTTTGATTCAATCTTTCCCAGATCACTAATAAAAAGACAAAATAACAATCTTGTTCCTGTGACACACCCTTCCAAAATAAAAGCTCTCGATCCCATTTGAAAGAGCGGCTTCTCTGAATGAAACTTTTCGTGGCTCTCTCCTGCATCCACAGCCCCCCCACCAGTGGCATCAGTCTGCAGCAGAGCAGTTAATAAAGAGATTGATTATGAGGCTGTCAGGAAGTGACAGTTGGACAGTGCTGCTCTGCGTGAACGACAGAGGGCACGCTCACAACGCAGCAGCTCGCCTCACACACACACATGGGCGGCCGCCTTTGCCAACAATGAGGGTAGGTGAGGTGGAGGAGGATGTGGAGGGTGGGGGTGCTGGATGGGTGAGAGGTGGGCATGTGGAGAACTGAAACCAAACCTTCTGCTGGTGGATGAGCTTTGTGTTGCGTGCATGTGTGTGTCTGTACGCTGGTGTGTAGGTGGCGGTGGGGGGGTCAGAGTTCACACCACCGCCTTCTGCTGGGGGAGACGAATGCCAGCGACGGCAGACCCCGGAGCCAAAGGGGTCAGAGGAGGTTCAGGAACACACCTCCATCTGTCGGCGTGCTGCGCAGACACACACGTGAACGCCACAATCACGGACACACAAACCCGCGCGGCTGATCTGAGTTTGTGTGTCTAAACTTTTCATTGATTCTTTAATTTAACCCCCAGATTGTGAACAGTTACCAGTCCGTGGGTCAATTAAAGGTGCAGAATAAGAAAAAAAAAAAAAAAATTACCCAAATTTTTTCCACTTTTTTCATTATCTGATTCTAAAGGAAGTTTTATTTTGGAAAACTACTGGATTCCCTCCGCCTCATCCAACTCATTCCTGACATATGTCAAGTCGTTCGGTCACATCACGTCGAAAACCTTTTTTATAGCATCAACCGCTTAATTAAAACCCACAAGTTAGCAAAATTAACAAAAAACTATTTGGAACTTTTATTTTGTTAGAGAAGAGGAAGCAGAAGTAGAGCCTTCCACTTCAAAATAAAAGAAAGCTGCTTTTATGTTTAGATTAGAATTTAGATTAATCAAATAAAACAATTTAAAACAATTTCTGCAACGGTCCACAACAACTAAAGTTTATCCACAAGAGATTTTGACATAAGAATCTCAGCACTGAATGTTAATAAAAAACCAGTGATGGAATGGACCAGGGGTCTGCAACCTTAGTTTATACTTGGAAACTTTAGAAAAAAAGACAATGACTTTTATTGATGACAAAATAAAAGATATGCGTTTTTTTTTTTTTTTTTCTCCCCACAGGATTATTTCAATTCAGCAAACGGAGAAAAAAAAAAACGTAATGTCAGCAGTGACAAAAACAAAAAAAGAAAGTTTCTTTTACCCTTTGCAATGCATCTCGGCCAGGAATTTGTAAATCTAACAAGCGAAAATTAAATCAGAGCAAATAATTGACGCTATATGTATCTTTCTAACCATAGAACACATTTAAAAATCCAACAATTTGTTCAAATCCGCCTCATAATCCAGTGCCCGAAACGTACCAATTCTGGTTTTGCTTACTGATTTTCTGTGCTACAAGGTACACAGAAATCTTTCAAATGATTTAGTTGTGATACAGTGTCCTTTCATTACTTTCAAAATAAAACACTTTTTGCCTTTAATTTTAAAAAGAGGCACAATGGAGAGGTTAAAGAGCCACTCTGGAGTTTCAGGTTGCAGACCCCCAGAGTAGACCCTCCCATTAGTGATGTATAAAGATAGTGAGATATTAGTAAATAAAATTGTCAAGCTTTAAAGAAAAGCATAACCAGACTGTTACTTCACAAACACCACTTAACAGTTTGAGTCATGGAATTTTAAAGAATATATGTTGAATGATTTAGGATTCATAGACAACACTCAAATATGGGACAATATCTCAAAAATTGGAACCTTTACTCTGCTGATAGGAGTTAATATCTCAAAACCTTTTTTTTCCCCATTTCTCACTATGAATAACAAAATTATCACATTTTTTGGTTGTATAGGAAAATAAAAACAATTTTATTTATTTTCTCTATTTATCCAGATTTTTCAATATATTTAAAACAGACAAGACAGGAAAAAAGTATCCTTTTTTATCCTTTATAATCAGGTAGTTCTAAAAAAATGTTATTACCGTACCTCTAAAAAGTTTATTTTTGTCAGTGATTTCAAAATATAAACCTGTTTGACAAACTATTTCTTCTAGAATCATTAGATTAAAATTATGTCCTATAACTTTGTTGATTATGTCTTAAATCTAATAAAAATGTGCACTTCAGTGTCTTAGAAAACTTGAGGATGATGTGATAGAACCTGATAGTGATCCAGTCTAATCAGCTAAACACCTGTAAATGCTTTTAAACTGTTTCTCAGTTTAAGTCAGTAGAAGATATGACATTTTTAGGACGACAGATGTCAAGATTGAACTCATTTAGGCGGTTTTCCAAATCAAAATGTGGACGTCCATACCTTTAAAAAGTGATTTGATGATGCCAAAATAGGTAGTGTGTACTAAAATATATATATTAAAGAATAAAATCCATAAACTGAACTAATAAAAGCATGTATTTAAGAACAGAATGAGATACCATCCACACAGACCTTGACTCGCTGTGTTTGTTCTGGAGATTTTCTAATAATTAGAGCGTTAACAGGAGCTCATTTTTTACAATGTCACCCCAACGATAACAGTTAATCTGTTTGAGGCTGCGTCCCGGCATCTGTGCCGCGTACTTTCTATGCTAATGTATGTAAACGACGGCTCCAACGCCGTCTGCAGCGTGGCTTTGTCTGCCGTTGCTTCTTCAGGCCTGATCGACGCTCGTTCACCTTAAACGTGGAGGCGGTCGAATCCTGAACTTCAAACGCGCACAGGACGGTTTCACGGCGAGTTCAGGTGAAAGTTTTGACCGTTCTCAGGGACAGATTTGGAAAAAGTTGATGACTTAGTATAGAGTTCGATTGTAGAGAGATGGAAGAGAAAGTGTTTGAGCAAATACACAAAAATGGTTAAAGATAAATTATGTTTGGCTATGAATATATCAAAAAAACTTCCATTTCTAATTTGATTAAAGACTTAAGCTTAACTTTGGATCAAATCAGTTTAAATAAAAGAAAAACAAACATTCTAGTTGAGTTCAGCACATCTGCATGGTTTTTAAACTCCCTTGTTTAGGATTCATTTTCACAAAGATGTTTGTCTCACTTGTTTTTCTAAAAAAACAGAACTTTTTGGTGCTTTCCAATTTAAATATTTAAATTACATTTTAAAACAAAATATAGGAGCTGGGGTCAAAGTTTTGCCAGTTCTGTTTCTCTCTGAGGTCAGAAGATTTTATTTTATTTTTTTTTTTTTAAAGACAGCAGTTTATTAGCGTATGATTCAGTCAAACTCATTAAAGGACAATTTATGTATATTTTTGCATCTTTTTGATGAGTTTCTTAAAGTTTGTTAGAAAAAAATGTATTTCAGGTCAAATTTTACTGGAGATATTTTCACATAGATGCTTTTTTTAAGCCACATAAACACTGATCAATACAGCATTTGAGTGGGGGCTACTGTAACTATTTGTATGGAGTAGAAATTAGTTTTTAAGTTTGTACAGATCCTCATTTGTACACCAGGTATAGTTATTTAAAAAAATCATCATTTAATCAGTCATTTAAAAAAATGATTTAAAATGCTTAAAATAATTGAATTTCAACAAAACGTATCTATAAATATTGAGCATTTGGGTATCGATCAGATATGATCCAATTCTGATTAATATCACCGATATTGTTATAAATTGCTGTGAATGTTTTTTTTTTATTTGTACATTTTCATTTTCTTACTTAAAACAGAATTAGGACAATATTTTCAATTAAATGGAAAATAGCTTATTAAAATAAAAACTTCTTGAAATTAGATAAAAAGTGTAGAAGTGAATGAAAAACAGTCAAAAGAAAGCAGTAATGGTGAGGCACTGACTCAACTGTGTCCTTTCTGCTGATACAGAATAGTTTCAAAGAAATATCGATATCTGCGGGTCAGTATTGATCCAATACCAACTCGAGATTGATACTATCGATATTTTGGATCGCTCCTCCCATCACTAGTACAAATGTTAGTGTAAAATTTCTTGTGTACATATCACTCATTTTATTCATCTGAAATAAGAGTAATATTTCTACTGTTCAGAATAAGAAAAATGTTTTTGTACAAACTTAAAATACTGTACGAGAATTTTAAATTCATATTCGTCATATGATTTAAGGCACAGACATTTTTTAGAACAGAAATTTAAGGAATAAAACCATTAACCCTATTTTTCCTTAAAAATAAAATTACATGGAAAATACTACAAATCAAAGTGATCACAGAAAATGTTTCAGATATTTTTCTGTTACGCTGATGTCACTATGGGTTATAGGCTACAGAAAAGTGGTCCTGTGGTGGAGTGTCCGCCCTGAGACTGGAAGGTAGTGAGTTCAAATAAAGCTTGAATTGTACAAATGATTCTAAAAACAGTTCCTGATTGTGGTGTCTGCAGTTCACCGCTCCCCCCGGGGATGGGTCAAATGTGGACAATTTAACTTAATCTTTTTTTTTTTTCTACTTTCCAATTAGATCCATTAATCTTCTAAAGCTGTTTTAAGCTGTTCTAGTTTTAATTTAAAAAGAAGCAACAACATTTCTCCTGCCCAACTCAAAAGGCCAGCAGCATTAAGACCACCTTCACTTGCTGTTCCGCACTTCCAGCTTTCAGCCTGCAGATGTCACTGTTGTACACCGAATGACTGTTCCATCTGATCTGCCAATTTGATGCTGATGTTTTATAGAAAATGCTCAACAGATGGGCAGTTCTGGTTTTTGGATCAGTTGAATCTGTAGATCAGTTAAAAATGTTTAGACAAATTTTTTTTTTTTTTTTTTTAATTCTGAAAACTTGCAGAGAAAAAAACCCCAAAAAGATGGAAATCTAGTGGTGAGACCTGGTCTTGAAAACATCACAGAAAACCTTTAAAAATGTTGCTCTTAAAGCATCATTTGAATTGTGATGTGCAGGAGCTGTTTGTCTCTCACAAAGCACGACTGTCTGAACAAATCTGTGCATTTCCCTGCTTGTGTGTGTCCTCCACCGACACACACATCAGGTTTGTCAGGTGGTGCAACTTCCTAATCCGCCTGCTTAAGTAGCAGCAAGTGAAAACAAACACTCCTTCAAGAGATTACAAAGAGCCAGAGGCTGCTCATTATCAGAGGAGACCACAGCCGAGACCCCCGGCCAGCTCCGCCACCACTCCGCCTCTTCTGAAGCACATCCCCTCACCTCTCCACCACCACCTCCATCGTTTCCTCTTCCTCTTATTCCCCAAGATGACAGCACATTATACTCCAACCTGCTTTAATTCTATAATCCCAGGTCATGACCCAAACAGGCTGCAACTTCTGAAAGCCAAATCAAACAATTATTCTGCTGAGAGACATCATTTGAGCTCTTAATTCATCTGTATTTTCTATCTAGAATTATTCTACACAGAACAGTAAAAAATATGAACATTTCCTGCTTTAAGCTTTTTTTAAAAAAAGGGATCCCAGAGCCACAGATTTATCAGAAAACATGGTCACAAATATGATATTGTGCAATTTATACCAACTAAGCAGTGAAGGAAAGCTGCAGAAAAGCTTCTGCAGATGTCAGATTTTTTGATTATTTTCTGTTAGGGTGGAAGTTTGGCACCATTTTTTATGTGAATCAGACTTTTTATATACATAGACAATAAAATATGTTAAATTGCATGAAATATTCTGCAAGTTTACAACTGTGAAATGGTCAGTTCTTAAAAATAATTATCTGCAAACATGTTTAAATGATGAATTTGCAAATTAAACTTTGCCTGACTGAAAAAAAAGAAAAGTTTGTAAAGAGGTAAAGAATTAATTTGTTATCAGTGAAGTTGTTAAGGAAAACCTGTTCATTTTCTTTGCAGAAACATATGAAAATGCTCAAAAGCACTTCCTCAAAAAGATGTGAAGATTAATTCATTTTTTAATTTTTTTTATTTTTCCATATACATAAAAAAAACAACAGTTGTTGGACTGATCTCAAAACTCTTAGATTCTGAAATTTAGATTAATAAAGGAATTTCAACAGCATAAATGACAGATTATACATCAAAACTTCACAAAACAAAGCCTCTAGAGATAAGACAAATGAGAAGCAACGATCAGAAAACCTGGGACTTAAATCTTCTTGAAACTAATTAACAAAAGCAGAAACAGCTGCTTGATTGGAAGCTGGAACCTGGAGTGAAAACAGAAACTGGAGAACCCAAAAGAACATGAAGGCTATGTCCAAATTCCCACCCTGATCCCTAACTACTAATAAAAAACAACAACATATATTAAAAGCAATTTTGACACCATGCTTACTACTTTTTTTATTTCTTCTTTAAACGCTGGATATGACGTCACGGATTTCACAAAGTAAAATTCTAATCAATATGAACAGGGTCGGCCCTAGGCATAGGCGACTTAGGCGGCCGCCTGAGGTGCCATCTGCTGGAGGGGGGGGCCAAATCATAATGATTATGTGCACATTTATTTTCCTTTTTTTTTTTTTTAAGTTTGAAGCACCACTCATTTCATTTTAAAATAAAAACTTATAATTAAAAACAGTAAATAATATAACACAAAAGTTTGATGTAATCAATAACTCTGCAGTTCAGCGCCCCTCCCTTCCGGTTGCTGCTGCTATGCTGGGTTGGGGGGACAAGAAGGGGGCGTGGTGTTGCCGCTATAAGTGCTTCTTTAAAACTTTAAGGATGAAAAAGGGAATAGGAGGAAACATGGGCTCAAAGTTGAGGTTTGTCTTTTATTTATATAAAATTGCTCGGAAATTCAGTCCTCCCTGCATTCATGCTCGAAAAAGACAAGTTTAACTAGCAATCTAGTGTTTTTTTTCTTCTACACCTTTAACAGTTGAAATTCCTCTACTTCCCCCTTGGACATTGCCTGATTGGTAGTGCAGTCAGTTAATGCATTTGGCTCTAAATGAAGAGTATCCCAGTTCAAGCAGCAGGCCCCAAATTCATTTCAAGAAACGCAGAGTCAGGGCTAAATATATAAAATTTTGCGACGTCTATTTGTGATTCCACTGTGTTTTGATGATGAAAATGTGAATGGTTTACTTAAAAATTTTAACACATTTTTATTCACAAAAAAATCTCGACTAAATTTCATTGTGGTGCACGTTAAATTTTTTGCAAAAATTTCTAGTGCACCCAATTTTGGAATTGTAGATTTAGACAGTACTACAAAATGGCAAACCCTCTATATACAGTATATATTCACACACACACATAAATACATATATATATATTAGAGCTGTCAGGCGATTAAATTTTTTAATCGCGATTAATCTCATTGTCCATAGTTAACTCGCAATTTAGGAAAAAAATGTGTGCTTCGTGGAATTTAGGAGTTCTACATTAATTATGAAAACAAGAATGGCAAAATTAATAGTTTTCATCAGAAATACTTTATTTTGTAACATTGTATTGAGATAAACTTTCTTAACAATAAAAGGCTGTAACATAAAATGCCTAACAAAAGCCCAAGTGCAAGTGAAGGGCATTTTAAATTCAAAACTTCAATCAACATTCAGTAAAATAAAATAAAAAACATCAAAAATCAAATTTCCATAACACTTTCATGTTCATTTTTTGTCAGGACCAAATCTTTTCCTCCTCTGCTGAATCATTATCATTTCCAATGACTTTAGTTTTTTTTAAAACATTAAAGACTGAGAAAAGTGGGATACAGTGTGGATAGTTTGACAGTCTGTTACTGCCGCCGCGTTCTCTGGCTGGAGCTCGATGCAGCGACGTGTCCAGCGGAGCTCACGCCATGAATATGCCGGAAGAACAGACGGCTATGCTGGGGCTGGATCACGCTTAAACCTCCAGAACATTTAAAACGTCCCCCGGTGAGCTTGCTGTTTGGAACGTCGGGGGTCCGCAGTTCTCGGGACGCGGCGCCGGACGCGAGCCGGTACCACCAGACGTGGTACTGGATGCGAACCGGAGCCGGGTTAGAGTGCAGGAGCTCTCCAGGTCCTAGCGCCGGCGGGTTCTAGCTCGCAGCTCGGTGGTTGGAGACCCGCCCGTGATCAAGTGAGAGCAGCCGGTGAGTTGGAGGGCGGGACGCCCGCGCGCACGGTGTGGAAAGGCACGAATGAGAAAGTCCGCGATTAATGCGTCAAAAAAATTGTCGGCGTCAAGCGCACGTCAGATTAATGCGTTTTTAACGCGACAAATCTGACAGCCCTATTATACATATATATATATGTATATATATATATATATATATATACACAATATATATATATATATTGTGTATATACATATATACACAATATTAATATATATATATATATATATATATATATATATATATATATATATATATATATATATATATATATATACATATAGTATAAAGTGCACTATACAGCGCATAGTGAAGGAATTTAGGAATTCAGACATAGCCGGGGCCGGTGGTGGAGTAGCGGTAAACCTCTGATAGAAAGATTGCAGATTCGACTCCCGCCTTGTTGGCCAAGACCCTGAACCCCACATTGCCTCTTTTGGAAGGTTGGCGCTTTTGTTCGGTAGCAGAGTCTCCACCAGTGAGTGAATGTGTTTGTGAATGGGACTGTGACACCGAAGGGCTTTGGGCCATTAAGGAAAGTAGGAAAAGTGCAATAAAAGTATACACCATTTACCATAGCTGAAGACTGAAGTAAAGCACTCACTTTAGATGTGCAGCTGATCTTCTGCAGGTCTCCAGCACAGCTGTAGATCTGTTTTTGCATTAATTAAGCAACTTTACCTGCAGGACACTGCAGACATAAATTCTGGGCTCAGCAGAGGTGAACTGGGGGACGGCTGCACTGAAGCCTGAACTACCGGTTTGGACTTCCTGTCAGCGCCTTCATCAGTGGTCCGGCATCATGGGGAAGAACAGGGCAATCGGCGTCTTCTGCCAACGTTGCCCAGGAGCACTAGAAGCAGAGGAGTGTGTATCTGACCGCTCCGACAGAGCGGAGAGGGGCTGGCATCTGCTTTAATAACGCTGGCCTCCCCTCCGCGTGACCCTCTCCCCGAGCTGTGGAACCAGCGCCATCACTGGAGGAGAGGTGTCAGAGGTAACAGCTGGCTGCGGCCGCAGCATCATGGTCGTGGCGTGACCACGGCTTTATTGGGCGGCGTCCTGAACTCCAGCTGATCCTCTCCCAGGGTTCCTGTCACACTGACGTCTTCATCGCTAAGCTGAGCCGACAGGCCGGGCCTGCCAGCCGCTGGAGGTGACAATGAATCCAATTACCTCCCCTCCATGGCGCCCGGTCCAGACTTTGGGTGGAGGAAGGAGCGCGGGATGAGGAGGGGGGCGGTGGAGATGGAGACGAGTTGATGCTCCAACATCAGAGTGACACTCTCAGCTTGTTCCTGGATGCATTTTTACGCTGCCAGACTCTGAGCAGACTTAGATCGCTCTGTCTACACAACATCTTCTCATGGTTGTCTGTCTGACCAAATACAAAGTCTAAATTGTAACTTTTTTAACTAAGACAGATTTTAGTTCTTGAATATCTTTCAGATTTCTCATCGATCTGGGAGAAAATAAACTCTCTAATCGGAAACATTAACTTTCATCTTTATCACACTCCTTTCAAGATGTAAAGATACGTCAAAACAACCCATGGTTAAAATGTACGATTAAAATAATAAATAATGCATACAAATACACAAAAGCACTTTTTTAGTGATTAAAAACAGGAAATTTAAGCAATTTGTTGCTAAATAAAATGTATTTGTCATTTAAAATAAAAAAACAGGATACTCAATATATGTTAATAAAGTTAAAACCAAAAAAATTAAAAAATAATAAATATGAAGAATCACAATTTATGAGAAGCCTAGCCAGGTTTAAAATGTTTGTGTCAGTTGGATGAAAACTTTTTCTGGAGTCTTTTTACTATCCGGTGTTTTTTTAGTAAGTAAACTTTTACTGCTTTATGAAACTAATTTGACTTAAACTCTAGACCAGCACTATTGCACACATTTTTGCATCCCTCATTTACCAGAAATGTTTCCTGTTGTTAAACAGTTATAGTTTTTCGCTGCTTGCAATTTTTTAGCTAGTTTATCCTTTAAAGTCCCACTTTAAAGGATCATCTTTTATCTACTGTATTTTCAAACCCTTCCCAGTGACCTTTTAAATTTGATTATGCTATTTTAACAAAAATTTAAAAAACTCATGTAATTTTCTAGGACAGAGCTTCTGCAGAGTGGCAGGTGTTATATAGAAATTTGATTCAACGCCCCCACCCCCCTTCCCTTCCCCATTGCGGAGCAGAGCAGGGGACTCGTCACTTTTCCAGCATATTTTCTATATTACAAATATAAACATGTTTCCTTCTACACCTGATACTCAACAATTTGATTTAAGAAACACTCAGGAAATTCAACTTTGAGCTTTATTTTCTTTCTTTTTTTTTTTTGTCATTCATCTTTACAAAAATGGCAAAAGGCCAGCTCCGTGGCCTTGTGGTAGAGTGTCTGACCCAAGACTTGAAAATTGTGAGTTCAAATCCAGAGCGGGTCCTTAAATTCCCATTCCAACTGTATTTTTTCGCAGAAATCTTCCTAGTAATCTTTTTAATTATATTTATCCAGTGTTTAGTCAAAATCTATTGCCTTTGTCGATTTTTAAGACATATTTCTTTTACGCAGCAGCAGTAGCTCATTAATAAAATCACTGGTAGTTCTCCACTTTTGGGCAAGTGCAGCTGTTGTGGGCGCCAATTCGCAAATTCTTGGTGTTCCAAACGCACACATATATATATACATATATATATATATATGTATTCTCTCCAAGTGCTAAGCTGGCCCTACTTTGAATTGTCGCCACAGGCAGCCACTCGTACTCTCAGTGCCTAAAATCACTACTGAATACAATTCTGGTTGTGGGCGGGACTATTAGCACAGAGCAACCCGATGCCCTCCCCCTCCCCTGTCAAAAATTACAATTTGCTAAAGCACGATAGTTGAACCCACATCATTTCTCGTACACTTAAGCATTTCAATAACTTCATCATTTATCTGAGCATTTTCAAGCATCCAGTTTTCATCTGCTCCTGATTTGACTTTAAAAATACTAAGAAACAGTTTTAATAATGCAATATTTTACATAGGTCCTCTATGAGAAGAATGCTACAAGAACATGTTAAAAACACAAAAAAGAGAATTTTATCAGGAGTACATCTGTTAGTTTGGCTAAATATGTATTTTCCTTTGAGTTAAAAAGTTACTGTTGAAGGCTGTGCTGTTAAACATGAACTAGAAGTAATAAATTGATCATTGAGAACTTGACCAGGTGGTGTTTTAGATGCCGGAAGAAAGAGCAAACAGCCAAACTGAGACTCCCACTGAGCGCTGCTGAGGGAGTCTCACCTTATCAGTCAGAGCTTCAAGAGTTTTCGCCTTCAGTCGCTGACTTTGGTGCCCAACCGGAGAAGATCATCCACCACTTCCTCTCCTGACATCCCTCCATACAGAAATGGGATGATGGATTCAGAAGAGCGAAGAGAACTGGGGATATTTGGATTGTATTCTGGGAGAGTGGAGGGTTTTGAAGGTGGTTGAAGTTCTGCCAAGACATTTCATATTCATTGTTAAATATTCAGTGCACATGGTGGACAGGGGCAATTTCTGCAGTCAGCCCGGCATTCAGAAGTGAAAGGGATGTGGCTTGTGGATGAAGGGAGCGGCAGATAGACATGCTTGGGGCTTCATGGTAGTCAGATGAGAGGCTGCCAGCTGCTGATGGGTGACTGTTTGAGCGTGGCGCCTCAGGACATGCCCGCTGAAAGACGATGCGATCCGATACCTCCACTTATGCTGGGCTTATATACATACACCACCCCGCCTTATGCATAGAAGGGCCATATCCGCTGCAGTGTTTTGGTCATTATGCCGAGCTGTTTGAGCAAGCGTATTGCATGTCTGAGTGGGAATTGTGGACTTACTGGCCTATGACCAGTGAGCGAAGCCTCGTTTGCATTGAGCGACCTCTGAAATGTTGAAATGATGTCTGTCAGAGAGGCTGCTGAGGGACAAAAGTTTGGGAAAGTTTGATTAAAGGAACAAAATGAGAAAAATAATGGTTTTGTTTTAAAAATTGTTCCTAATTTCATTTAAAATATTAATGTCACTGAAAAACAAGTCACTTAGATTCCCATTTTTTTTTGCCTTTTTTAAGTCATTTTTTCTAGTATTTTTTTTCTCTAGTACAAATCACAAGAAGCATGAAAAAGATAAATATAGACGTTTATTGAGTGTCTATGTTGTCCTTTTTGGGGAGCTGAGACAAACTTTATTAATGAGACCAACTGCAACAAAATAAAAAAGAAGAATATTGGATTTGGCCATTTCATCTGAAATATGGAGAGAAGACGACAATGACTGGAGTGAGAAATCGGAATGTGAACCACTTTGTGAGGAAAGAATGAAAATCACAATGATGGTCCTCCAATGTAAAAAAACAAAGCCAACAAAGTGTCTCTCAGTGGGACGTAAGCCGCTGTATTTCCATTGACTATGAAATCGCGCAAAATGGGTTTGCGCAAATAAATTTGCCTAATGGCAATTTTGAAAAAAAAAACTAGAATTTTTCAGAAAAACGTTTTTGCACTTGGAAGAGGTGTTTTTAAATTGACATATTTCACAAAACTGCAAAGGAAACACTTTTTGAATTAATTATGTTACGTGACCAACTGGATACCATGTTTTAGCGGGCGCCATAAGAGGTTCCACAACATCACACAGCTCATCAAAAGTTGAGCGTGTCACGTGGACAGGTTGCACCCACAGCTCCTCTGTAAAATCACCAACCACCATTTGCCTAAATCAAATAGTAATTTTCAAAAAATAACTTCTATTTTTAGCAACATGCTAACGTTTTTGCTAGTTTGTCTACTGGGGTTTTTAGGCTAATTTAGAGTTTAGCTTCTATTTTAGCAACAGGCTAACGTTTTTGACTAATTTGGTTTACTGAGGAATTTTATGCTAATGTAGAGTAGCTAATATTTTAGCAAAATGCTGATGTTTTCAGCTAATATTTTTATCTACTGAAGTTTTTTGGGGATAATTTAGAATTTAACTTCTATTTTAGCAACAGGCTAACCTTTTTGAGTAATTTGGTTTACTGAGGAATTTTATTACTAATTATGAGTTTAGCTAATATCTTAGCAAAATGCTGATGTTTTCAGCTAATATTTTTATCTACTGAAGTTTTTTGGGGATAATTTAGAATTTAACTTCTATTTAAGCAACATGCTAACATTTTTGACTAATTTATTTTACTGAGGAATTTTATTACTAATTATGAGTTTAGCTAATATCTTAGCAATATGCTAACATTTTTGGCTAATTTCTTATCAACTTGGGTTCTTAGGCTAATTTACAGTTTAGCTTTTCTTTTAGCAACATGCTAACATTTTTGGCTGAATTAAATTTCTGAGGAATTTTATCCTAATTTAGAGTTCTAGCTAGTAATTAAGCAACATGCTTGCTTTTTCACTAATTTGGCCTCTAATAAAGGTAAAATTGTAAATAAAAAAAAAAAAAGAAAGAAATCCCATTTTGAGACATGCGAGTCTGTTTTTATATTTTTGCTTTTTTCGTCCCAAAAATACTTCAAAGAATTATCACTTATTAAAAAGCAAAAATAAGGTCATGACTGCAAATCCAAATTTCTTAAAGGCTAAAGTAAGTCCATGCGGCTTCCTTCTAGGCTTTGATTAGTAGAAAATGAGCCCAAATGGCTCTTTTACTGTTAAAGGTTGCCGACCAATGGTCTAAATCATCTGTAGCCACTCCCACCCAGCTTGCAGCTCCATGGCCTGCATAAGACGCCAACGTCGTCTTGTTTATTTGCATAATTACGATTAATTGAAATTGTGTTTTTTTGACATTTCAAGAATTTCGATAAAGTTTTGCACATATGTGTAAAGGAAATACAGTCTATTGGCCTCTATAAATGGGGCTTTAAAAGTGCTGTTTGTTGGTCACTGCCCAATTTTTAATAAATTATAAATTCAATTAAACCTGCTTAATTCATGAAAATACAGTCACGAATTTTTTTGTGCTGCCCCCTATAGGTTGAAATGAGGTATTACAGTTGCATTTTGTGATTGGTCAACTGGTGCAAGTCCCAGAAGTTCCGCATCGTTTTTCTATACAACTCCAGTATAAAAGCCCCACCCATCTTTGATTGTGTGACTTTAACCCCCCCACTCAGTTGCCTTTACTAGCCCCGCCTCCTTTTTTGCATTTTTCAAATCTGGGCTGAGAAGGGATTTACCCTCCAACTTCCCTGCTTGGTGTCCCTTTAAATTTCTGCTTATGGAAAATGCGACCAGCAGCACAAAAGTCCCAGAAATGGGTTCAGTTCATTCAGACTGCGTCTTGGTACCAGATTAAACTCAGTATACTATCTTTTTCCTGTTTATGTTGCTTTACATTTTCCACCAATGACCAAACAGCTGTTTTTTTTTTGTTTTGTTTTTTTTCTTCCGGTGCCAGAAATGTGGATGGTTGAGGTACTTTAGGAACCTTTCAAACTTAAATATAAGAAAACATGCCATCACTAAACTATTTTTAACTTGTTTTGAACTCTTTCATGAAACACAGCAGTTATACTGAACCACATTGATTGTTTTTCATCGATGGCTCCTCGTCGATTTTTGTCCAGATCCACTAATTTCAGGAAAACAGATCAGAAAAGGAGTTTGCTCTCCTCCGGCCCTGATCCAGATCCCCCCCGCATCCATCACACTCTTCCCCTGACTGCACATCTAAGTGATTACACCACACCCTCAACCCCAAACCCCAAGCTCACACAGAAGCGCACACACTCGCTCAGAGGGGCTAATTAAGGCTTTAATATGCAAATGAGAGCCGCAGTAAATTACACAGCTGGCAAATACGCCTGTTTTTGCCTGAAAATACATCAGGAGAGCAGCGAGGAGTGTGTTGCTGCAGTTGTTGTTGTGTTTGCAGGGAGATGGGGGATTGCCCCCCCACGCACTCTTCAGCAACCACACCCCCACAAGTCTGCAGGAGCTCCATCCAGCTTTGTCCCCTTCAGAGGTATCAGGAGGGAACGTCGACTCGGAGCTCGCTGCGTGGAAATTTAGAGGAGCGCAGCAGGACGTGAACGTCGAGGCTCGGATCTGGGCGGGTTGTTGTGGTGGAGCTGCGGTTTACGGCGCATCTGGATGTGAAGCTGCTCATCAGCTCAGCACTTTTTTGGGGAGGATTTGGAGTTTATGGTCTAAAAATTGCCAAAAAACAAAATTGAAAGTTTAAACATTGTTTCATATTTTTTTAGTTTGGCACATTAGAACAATTGGTTCCGGTTTCTGTTTGAAGTTGCATGACTTTTATGAAAATAGCATCTATATAGAGTCCCTATTCTGGAAATGTTGAGTAAATGTTCATGTTTGACTTTGAGAAGTCGGATCCTCAGCTTCCAGAGATATTCATTTTCAAAACTTTGACCAAAAACTATTATAAAGATTTGCAACAGTTTTTTTTCTTCCATTTTCTGTCCATTGATTTTCATTATTATTTTATGAGTGAAAAACCTCTAATTTGTCTCTTTAAGCTCAAAGTCTAAAACAGTTCAACAGTCCAGTTTTTTGTACTTAAGGGCAGTTAATTACAAGTTCAGACCTTTCAATAGGAAATTTCCCAGGATGCCACGGGCAAAATCTCCCATTTACCAACTTTGGAAAGATTGATGACCAAAACTAGATCTACTGATGTTTTTACAACTCTGAGGCTGAGCATAAAAATGTAGATGTAACAAAGTTTTTTGTGTCTGTCTTGATTGTGGTGATTCGTGGAGACACGCCTGGATCACCAAGGTCATCATTAACCAAAATGAACGTTAAGATTCTTACGGCTTCATTAAGTCTTAGTCATAATTGCCCTTAGGGGTGAAAACGGGCAAAATGTGGGTGAAAAATGGGCGACCTGTAAGGGCCCACAGGTGTCCTGCATGAACAACACATTCGCACTCCCAACTCCTACACCCCACTTTTTGACGTTTTGGGAGTCCGCAACTTGTCATTTTTTGACATGCTGGCTGTTTGTAAAATCAAGGGTCCACAACCCTCAGTACGCGGTACCAGACGCGGGACCAAACGCGGACTGGTCCTCAGGACGCGGAACGCACCAGTACCCTGACCCGGTACTGTTAACCTAACCTGGTTCCAGATGGTTTACCAGATGCGGAACTGAACCTGAACCTGGGTTAGGTTACGAGTACTGGGTTAGGGTAGCATTACTAGGTTAGGGTACCAGTACTAGGTTAGGGTACCAGTACTGGGTTAGGGTACCAGTACTGGGTTAGGGTAGCGGAACTGGGTTAGGGTAGCGGAACTGGGTTAGGGTAGCGGAACTGGGTTAGGGCACCAGTACTAGGTTAGGGCACCAGTACTAGGTTAGGGTACCAGTACTAGGTTAGGGCACCAGTACTAGGTTAGGGCACCAGTACTAGGTTAGGGTACCAGTACTAGGTTAGGGTACCAGTACTGGGTTAGGGTAGCGGAACTGGGTTAGGGTAGCAGTACTGGGTTAGGGCACCAGTACTAGGTTAGGGTACCAGTACTAGGTTAGGATACCAGTACTAGGTTAGGATACCAGTACTAGGTTAGGATACCAGTACGGTACTGGGTGAGGGTATCGGTACTCTCTGCGTCCTTATTACATTTGCTTTACAAATACTCCCTCATACAGTTACCACACGCACAACAATGGTACGTTTCATTTTCATGACGTTCCTTTCTTACAACCCTCAAGAGAATTGCAACACTCTATGGGCCCGAACGACCCAACCTTTGTTAATACTTTCTGATGGACCTGTCTGACTGAGAGATACTGATAGAAACAGAGATTTGAGAATATTGTGTTGACATTGAACTTGACCAAGATCAAATGTGAGCTCCATGAAAAACCTTGATAAATTACTGTTATAACTTTCTGATTATGCATGGTAAATAATCAGTTAATGCCTTAACTTCCTTTGGTTAACAACAATCTGTGTGAGTTTAGACGCTGTTGATGATTTTAAATAAGAGAGTTCAATCTGACTCTAAATGGTTTATTTTGTTTTAGTTCAGTTTGTTGGAGAGTAAATTTAAAACGTCATGTGATGTTTTAAACTAGTAATAATGACAAAAGGAGTGATCAATCAGATTGCTTTTTATGTGTTTTTGATTAAAGAAAGTGATACTACAGTATAGTGAGAATGTAGTTGGTCCTAACTGGATTCCTTGATGTCGTTTACTTCCAGATCAGCCTTGATTTCTAGAAACTCATCTTTTATGCGATTGATTTACGGCTTCATTTTAATGTTGCCTCTGAGAAAAAGTCTTGAGTAGAGTTAGTCCCTCCTCCAGGAGGATGCTACTCTGATCTGGGAGCTGCGTTAACCCCCCCCCCCAGCCGGCCCCTCCAGCTGCTCGGAGCCGCTGCCCTGCGAGGCGTTGCTGAGGCGTTTGTTCTGCCTGGTCGCCGTTGTCAGCCTGCAATTCCCCCGAGCAGCAGTGTCATCATGATGCGAGCCGAAACCTGAGTGCCGACTACATGCACGGTCAGGCCGTCCTGTCACCTAGACGCCCCCCATGGGACTGACCGTGACAGGGAGGCGGACCCACTCTGACATCCAGAGACCTCTTTGTTTCATGCTACTCCTCAAAGGAAAAATCAAGGTTCCTTTTAAGCGGCGTCTCCGTGGATACACAAACACGTCTCAACTGTGATGACACTGAAAGGAGAGCTGAGGAGCCAACAATGATCTGTTTCAGTTTGAAGCATCCGGCTGAGGAGAGGAAGACTGAATGTTTGTTTAATTGACATAAGAACTCACTAAATTTTATTTAAAGACTTTTGACTACAAAGGTCGTTTGCATAAATATATTCTGTTAGGCAGTTTTTGTATCAAAGGACAAAGTTTTGTTATAAATTCTTTCATAATTGACAACAATAACTACGTTTGACAAAGTCCAAAATGCACAAGGGTCAAGAATAATAACATGAACTTAAAAAGAAACTTACAACAAAGAATCTTCAAAGAAAAGAACATTGAGAGATTCGTAGTGTTCCAGAAACACCATGTTGTCATCAGCAAACCTGATCAACATGGAAGCGATTAAAAAAGTATCTTCAATACCTTTAGTGCTCAGGTGTACAACTTCTGCAGTGATGGTGACCACCTCCCTCCACCCTCAATCAGGGTCCCAACAAATGAAAGAAAATAAATCCCACAACTCTTCATGAGTCTCTCATTTAGAGATTATTTTAAAAGAAAGCACTTTTTCGTTGTTTTTGAGAGAACTTCCTGTTATTCCAACACCTTAGTGAAGGTTGGTGATTCTGATGGAGTATGTATCAGTTTAAGATCAGACACCATAGACTTCGGGAGCACCAGGCGCGAGTCCGATGAGAAGAGTCAACTGAAAACTTTAAACTCATTTGGGTTGATGACTAATGTTTCTCCTAAACTTTAAGAAAACTGTCATAAAACCTAGTTTAAAGTTGTTTTATTTGAACTATTTTTGTATCTATGTATATTTGTTTGAGTTTCAGTGTGAATAAAACTCACATTTTAGTCATCCCGGTTCTGAATCGAGTGTAAAGCTATGTGCACACCAGCCCTTGAACTTGCGCTGAATATTAAACCAGGTCGAAAACTGACCAATCAGGAGCTCTGGGTGTATTCAGATTGGACATATTTGGTCTTCTTAAAGTGACCCAGAGTTTGTTTTCCCTTGATAATCTGGATTAAAGTTTCAGTTTGAATATGCCCAACCGGACCCTGGTCCGGGACCAGTAACCGCTCTCTGGTCTTGGTTCGTTTTCAATCAGACTGAACTTCGGTTCGTTCTGATTCCTTCTTCTGAATTCACTCTCGGAGTGGAATAACTGAACCAAAACAGCCACCGTAGCCGGTCATTAGCGGACAAACAGCTTTCAGAAAGTTCTCTCTTTGTCTGATTATTCCAGGGGACATTTCTGAGTTAATTCAGATTTAATGTCTGAAATCCCTCACTACTCCAAAAGTTTTTTTGGAGACTTCTGGAACGTTTTTAGGCCACTGGATTCTTTAATTGTAGATGTGGATACCCTGACAAAGTAGCTAACGCCCTTTATAGTGCACTAACAGAGGAGTGTAGGGAATTGAGACTATGTTCTAACTCTACTTGAAATTTCCCGTTTGTCCTTTAGTCTCTTAGATTTCCACAAACTGATCTTAAATGTTTCAAGTGAGGGCTGTCATTCTTTTTCATGTTCTTCTATCTCCATTAAGGAAAGG
Organism: Oryzias melastigma; assembly: GCF_002922805.2. NCBI lineage: Eukaryota > Metazoa > Chordata > Actinopteri > Beloniformes > Adrianichthyidae > Oryzias > Oryzias melastigma. The sequence continues at coordinate 3,992,662 of NC_050533.1, read as the reverse complement.
CACAGCTTTTTCATTCATCAGCTGGATTTCCATTGGCTATGAAAATCCACATATTGGATTTGAGATAATAAATTTGACTCATAGAAACAAGACAATTTCGTAAAAACTCACATTAACAAAAAAGTTTTTGCATTTCATGGAGGTGTTTTTTTAGTGTATTGAAATCGACATGTTCTTTTTCTAATTAAATGAGTCACGTGACCAACCATAGGATACCACGGGCGCCACAAGAAGTCCTACAGTATCAAAAGTTGAGCGTGTCGTGTGGAATTGTTGGATCCAAAGCTCCTCTGTAAAATCACCAACCACCATTTCCCAAAATCGCTCCATCTGTAGCTACGTAGCTCTCCGTGACCTGAATAAGATGCCGACGTCTCCTTTGATGGATGATGATGTGCGCTAGCACCAAAATTTGAAAGTCTCTAGTATTGTTCACGTCCATGTTTTTGAAGTAATTCTTTTTAGCATAAATAGGATTTAACTGAAGCTATGTAATGGCAAAAATGTCTACTTGAATATTTCTAGAATTTTGATAAAGTTTGTGTGTATGTTTAATTGAAATGCAGCTTTATTATCTATTTAAGCATCTGTTCCAGTTCTCCAACAAACATTACAATCTTGTTCTTATCAGTCTTTTTTTTCCTTTGGAGACATTTTGTGTTTTAGTTCTGACGTATGTTTCACTTTTCTCTTCAAGTGTTAGTTTCTGTCCCAATTTTGAAGGCTAGCTTGAAGCAATTAGACACTTGATGTAACTTTTTAATTATTCACTTTCAGCAGCTCTTCTCTACACTGATGTATCATTTGAGGATTCATAGCTAAGCACCTATAAATCAAGAACATCTTTCGTTATTCGAACACGACTCAATGCAATCATTAATAAAATTATTTTTTTTTTATTTTCTTCCTTTTTTCACACTTTTCAGATTAACAACATATAGGACAGCTTTTCCTTGCTGACTTTCGGGAGAGGACACTCGTTATCTCCGAACTCCCCGACCGACGGGACGCTCTCATCGGACAAATCCCAAGCCAAATATTTAGCATCAAACAGTCGGAGATGCTGCGTCGTCCTGGCCGCGATGAAGAGCACGTCGAGCAGAACCTCGGCTGCTCCCCTGATAAGGATGTGTAAACAGCTCCCCTTGCAGTGGCTACAGAGGGAAGCTGCCCCTCTGAAAAAGCCGGCTTTCCACAGGGGCCGGGCCGCATGAATATTTTAAAAGAGTAAATAATTAATAATTAACAGCAAACAGGCCACTGATCAAATGGAGAAGTGTGGCAGCAGACACCAAAACTTCCACTCGTGTAGACAAAGACAAGAGAACCCAGATTTCCACCTTCTTTCCGGCCTCATAAATATGCGCATCGCCAATCGCCTCCTTGCATTCACTTGTATGAACTCCACCAAGCCCCCCCATCACTCATTCGCAGCTATTCCTCTGCGACTGGAGAGCGGGAGCACTTGATCTGACCACCCGCTGCTTCCTGATGGAAAGATTTGGATTTTAATACAATCGTCACTTCTCCCACCTGGATACGCCGCGCCAACACAAATCCCGCCCGCCCGCCCTGATTACAATTCCCTTAAAATGCCCGAGCACACCGACCCCAAACAGCGGCGGCGGTGCTAATCACATCTCAGCTCAGGGAGCCGAAGCCACAGACGTGCACGTGGAAGAAACAAGGAGCAAGAGGGAGAAATCCCAGGTTTAATGACACACGTTCTCAGAGGCGTCGGCCTCTTCAAAGCAGAATCTGCTTCATCTTTCCACCCAACTTTAGCCAGAGGAGACATTGATTAAAAAAAAAAAAAAAAAAATTGGCTCAATCATGTAAACAACACAAACAAAAATTAAAAATACGACATCTCTGGAAGCCACACACGTTTCGCCTTCAGAGTTAATTTTAAAGTAAGCACTCCCTTCCTTGGAGATTTTAATTAATGCTTTAATATGCAAATAAGTTAGCGGAGATAAAATCATGACAAACAGATGGCAAGTGCGGCTAATTATTTTGTGAATCCATCAGAGGCGTGTGTTAAAGTTACACTGTCGTTTTCCTCAGGCCCTCTCCGAAAACACACAACAAAGAGACGCAGCGACCTTTAAACCCCACGCCAGTAAACACGCCTGAACTTACCTACACTCCTCCACCCCGCATGTTAAACTCCTGCTAACACAGAAAACCTACGAGGAGCAGAAGAGGCTAAATTAAATACTTTAAATGATTTAAGAAGGGCAAGCTAAACAATTAATTTATTTTTTTATTTAATCTACAGGGAAAATGCATGCTTATAGGTAAAGGATACAAAATAAAATAAATAAGTGAAAATAAATAAAAACAGTAGAAAATATCGGTATGGCGAACTATGGCGATATTTCAGCTCACGAACGATTATCGGTCCTCTCTTTCCCGGAATCGGTTATTTAAAATAATACCAAAGACGTCCACATGGGGGCGCTTTGCGTGATCACGCCAGTGAAATGCAAGGATACCGTAGCGAAACGGTCATCAGTTTTTACTACCAGAAAATGACAGATTTTGGCTAAAAATAGAGGCTGCACAGTGGTGCAGTGGTTAGCGTTTGACCCCCTGGTTCAAGGGGGACCTTTCTGTGTGGGGAGTCCAGCTTCGTCTCACTGTCCAAAAACATGCTTCATAGGTTAATTGGTGACTAAATTCTCTCTATTGAGAATTTTTGAGTGAATAAGGGTGTGTGATCGTGGCCCAGCGACAGACTAGCGACTTGTACTCTGCCTTCACCCTCGAGTAGTTGGAAGCCCTGTCACCCCAAAAGGGACAAAAAGGCTTTAGAAAATGAATGAATGAATAACTATCTAACTATCTATGTATCTAAACTTTACTTGACTCAATATATTTTTTACCAGTTTGGTTTCATGTTACAGCACACATCTTTTGGAAACATCTGAATTGTTTTAATCCACACCAAGATTCATTTCACTTTTTTTGACAAGTCTAGAGCTTAGCTAAACTCTGCTGTGGATCAAACAAGTAAATCCACTAGAAACGGAGGTCCTGGTTGAGTTGGTGAACCCTAAAGTGAACTAAACAGAGGAATGAAAATGCTGAGTAGCAGAGTAAAGGTGGTGTAGTGAGAAGGTACCAACACTTGGTGCTAAAAGGATTCATGGGGTTTGCTGGTTTACTTCTTCAAGATTTATTTCCCTTTTTTCTAATTATATCCTTAATTGGTGTTTGGAACTTAAGTTTTGTCTAAGCAATTTGTCTGCTTCCATCTTTGGTTTAATTCTAAGAATTTCTTGTAGGAAACTAAACCAAACAAAGTTCTGAAAACTACAAATGATTTGAACCAACTGCACAGGGCTGTCCTAAAGGTAAAGGATCCTTAAGTTATAAAATTGCCTCCATCTCAGACACTTTCAAGGCAAAAGTGTTGCTATTTTTGCAAAAAAAGTAGACACTATAAGAAAGTTGTATTGTTTAAACCCTAATAATGATCTAAAAATTGAAAAACCTTAGTAATGTCTTAACCTGAATCCCTTTTTTCCAAGTAAATTTCGTTGTTTGGTAGTCGCGCACCAGAGCATTGGTTTAAGGTTTTAGAAACACCTGTCCTACCTGTTCCTCTGGAGGAACTGGATCCACATCCAGGAAAGCCAGAGAGCGGTTGATCCTCAGGGACAGACTCAGGGCCATCAGACCTCCGAGTCTCACCTGATTCTGACGGAGATCCAGTTTGTGGATGTGACGACTCTCTGCGATGAATTCAGCCAACGCCACGGCGCCTTGAGAATGAGGAACACGGGATGTTAGGAAGCTGTACCAGGTAAGAATAAAGCTCGCCATGGCTGTGTCACTGACTGTATAAGAGAACTGGACTAAGAAAGTGTGACATCACCCATTAAAAATTGCCTAATCCTGGCCCTAACTCAATTAAGCCAATTCAGTCGCCATTTTTCCACATTATGAGTGCTGCCATTTGGAGCCAGGTGACAACCGTAAGCAGTGATTGGTCCATTGGTCAACGTTTCTATGGCAACCAGAAGTGAGCTAGTTGGAAGTCCATACCCCTTCCTATGAAAGGAGATTGGAGAAAATCTGTCAAACATTTTGAATGTCTGAGATGGGGCATTGACTGTATAATCACTGGACATATTAACCCCTCCCCCTTTTGTGATCCAAAAAGGAAGTTCCAAGGAGGTCGAAATCCCAAAGATTTATGAAATAGTTATTTTTCTGTCATTTTATTTGTTCCAATTCTTGCTGTGATACATTCTTCTTAACAAGTTCTTTCTAATCCTACTTTTTATGTATCTTTTCTGTATTGCTAAATATTCAAGTTTTAAACTGACCGGTCCAGATCTCATATACAGTTGATGTTTAAAGTCCCCTATGATCATTTTTTTATTTAAAAAAAAAAAAAAAAACGTTCTCAGTAGTGTTTTAATTATAATTATGAAGTTTTAACCAAAATCCTTCAACCTAAATGTCTTAAAAAGCCATTTTTTTTTGTTGATCTGAAGCCTCTGTTTTCAAGATCTCCACTGAGGGGGCGTGGCTTTTGGAACTAAGCTGAGGAGCTCCACCCTTGATCCCCTGGTCTGATTCTAAAAAACTGTGTCCCACTAGCAGAAATCTTCACTCCTCTACATAAAAACATCCATCAATCTGGGTAATGTCCAGCCGTATGGTTCTGATCCGGATGTCAGCTGGACGAGGAAGTGAAGATCTTCATGGACAGAACTTCCTCCAAAATCCTGATTCTTTCTCCTTCCAGTTCACCAAAGACTCTTTTAGCTAATTCTCCAATGTTTATTGACTGTGATCAATACATTCAATCATTGGTTTCTCAGAGTTCTTGATAAAATAATCAAAGCTAACATCAAAATGCTCTTTCATTGATTTACAATCCTTTCCAACTGCGGTCAAATGAGCCGCCGTTCACATTTCCGTGGTCACATCAAGAAGCTCCGTGGAGTCTGGTGGAGATTTTCCAGCGTTCTCAGTCCTGCTACCGTAAGTATTGGATGAAACTCACACCAAAAATCCAGTGATGCTGATTTGACCACAGAAATGTGAACGGCGGCTCATTTGACTGCAGTCAATGTGAAGATACCATCTTCTCTTCTCCAGAACCTGAACTAGACACTAGGAACAGATGAGGGTTTAGTGCATGTGCAGCAGAGCTGTTGATGAAAGAAGATCATTCATTCAAACAGAGTCTGTCCAAGACAGTTTGACAGATTTAAAAGGAGAAATACTCAGAAATGCAAAATGATTTCTTATTACGTTTGTTCTCTTTCTTAAGACAAATGTGACGCAGACATGTCAAAAACTCAAAAAACTGGATTTTCGTTGGAGCAGGATTTTAATAATTAGTAGTTTTTTGCTTTATATTGATAGTACCATTTACAGTTTGGTTTGGAATATCCAAAAAGCTTCTGTTAAACTTCCTCATTGTTCTAATTTTACAAAAATGAAAAGTTCAGCTGTGACCAAAGCGCCGGCATTAAAAACACGTGGAAGCTACTTGATGGTTAGTGCTGTCGTACCTTCACAGGTGATGCTTGTTCGTGCCAGGCCAAGCTCCTTCAACTTATTGTTTGCAATCAGGGGCTCCCTGATCACCTGGATACCCTCGTTCCCCAGGGAGTTCTCCCCCAAGTCCAGGACCTGCAGGACCTTCAGCCCTGGCTGCAGAACAGAGTAGAAAAGGTCCATGACTGCATTGGACTGGCAGCCTCCAGCTGTGTGTTTAGGGAGCCAATGAGTTTAGAGAGGCTGGGAAGCTTTAATTATCACCACTCAGCAGTGATTATTATTCCTTTTCAAAATGTTTCCCTTCATGTTCAAAGCTCAGAACTTCTGTTTTCTCTCTCCAGAGTCGCATTAGCAGTGAAGGTTGATTAGCTGGTGCATGAATCCAGAGGTGTCTGGGGCGCCATGGGCCCAGCAGCCCGAGGAGGAGCACGCCACCCACTCCCGGCTGCCCCTCCTCGCCTCGCCTCGCCACCCTCGTTAAACTCCTCTGGTCACTGCTCTGCAGAGAGACGGCACACGGGGGCTGAAAGAAAGAAGACCCAGGAAGTGTCTTCTTCTGAGCTAATTTGCACCGCCGCGACAACAAACACACTTGAGAAGAAGCTCCCCCTGCTCCTTCCTCCCTTCTGCTTCTAACATCCAACACTTGTCGAGGAGCGTCTGCAACAATGAGGGGGGGAGGAGCATCCCGGATGGATATGCATGAGGGATGATAGCAGACAATTAAAGAGGCGACTGCGTGGCTGAGAATGTGTGAGAGTCAAGCATGGTTGAAACCTGTCAAACGTAAACCCCGGGAGGATCGCAGCGAGAAGTTTGAGACGGGGTGGGAGTGTGAAGCCAGCAAAAACACAGTATGCCTTCCTTCACACTCCACATGCTGGCTTTAAACAGAAGAGGGAAAAAAAACATGTTAAACAGGAAAACAACAGGATTCCTGTTCACCACAGATAATGAGCAGACAAAGAGGAAATCTGGAGGTTAATCTCAAAAAACAGGAAAAAAAATCGAATGCAAAACAACAGATCAGCAGAAAACACAGAAAAAGGGAGTTAAAAGGTCTCCTCCTCGTCGTCACATTATGACCAGCTACACGCCTAATTATCATCATTACGGCCTGCAAGGACATTGTTGTAGCCCTGTAACGATCACGCTCAGCAAACATCTCTTATTTAATTAACTGTCTCCTCTTTGAGTGTGACGCAAAAATACGCTTACATGAGAGGATATGTAGTTTATGCTGCTAATCATACGAAGGTACTCGGAGAAGTGTCATTCTGAATGAGGAAGGGTTTGATTGGAGAGTCCACAGAAAGACTAGACTTAAACAAAACTAAATCAAAGGACAACTGAACTCACTCAGATCCCCTTTTAAACTATTTTAAAAGCATCTCCAGTGGTATTTCAATGGGATAAATGCTACTTCTGCATCCGGTATGTGACCACTCAGTCATTTCCGGTTTGGGCAGTGGGCTATTGTTGAAATAGTGGAGCATTTGGAGTTTGAAAGATGTTTTTTAGGGGCTACCAAGAGACACTATAAACATATTAGCCTCATTGTTCGTTTATAGCAAAATACTCCAAAATAAAAATGCAAAAACGTCTTACAGTTGGAAGGTAACTTGCTAAGGCTGATGTTAGCATGTATTTATGAGCAACCAGCTCAAAAACTGATGGAAATTCATGCTAGTGACACGTAATAGGTTCGGTTAAGAGGCAGATTGCTGCAATGTTTCATGCATTTTATGTGAATCCAAAACTAAATGCTGTTACTGGTCACAGTATTTAACGAAGTCCCGTTAGCTGTCATGAGGCTAGAGCCCAGCTGCAGCTGCGGCCACGATCGGGAACCATTTGGAGCATTAATTCTGTTAATTCTGTAATCCTAACCTTAACTTTTCCTCCTGGTTTGTGCAGCCAAGAAAAAAAGTTCAGAACTGACTGCAGAATATAGAAAATTACATGTTAACACCGTTGTCACTTTTCATTGGGCTAATGCTAACTAGCATGAAAGACACGTCTAACTATTAGCTTTATCGCCTGTTGGTTGTGTTTCAATTACTCCTCAGTAGAGGGTTTCTAAACTTGTTTAAATGTAATGTTCAAGCAGTCTGAAGCAGTCATATGAAAATGCAAGAAAACCAAGTCAAACCTGGTAACTTCTATCGTTATGACAATGCATACTAGAATATGTACTCAACTGACTTATTTCATATTTATTCAAATTGTTAGCATTTTTCTTTAAAGCCAAGAACCACAATGAAGGAATAAAAGAGCCGTATGTGGCTCAGGAGCCTCAGGTTGCTGACTCCTGTTCTAGGACATATTTTCTGCAAAGCACCAGCAGATTGCTAAAATTGGCCTCTGAGTTTATGGGCTCTAAGCAACATTGTCCCTCTTCCCTTCCCTGTTGCTGGAAGCTCAGGACAGGGAGTTTGAGCATATTTTCTATGTCAAATATATATATTTTTTTCAAATGGTATCTGCTCTAATTTACAACAGTTTCAATAAAAAAATACTCAGAAATGCACTTTGAGATTAATTTTATTTATAAATGTCCTCCATCATGAGAAAAATGCCACAAGAATCAATTCAAAATCAAACTTTGTTTATAAAATCTGCCTATCATTGGGCAGATTGAGGCACTTAGAATGTGTTAAAAACCACAAAACAATGGTTTTCATCAGAGTAGGTCTTTAATAAAAATGTGTCAACAAAGACTTTGAATCCTTTAACCCCAGAACTTTAGCTTGAACTTTCTTAGCTTTTTTAAAAACAGTCTGCATGCCTGAGGGTTTGGTTTTATGCACCTGTGACCAGGCCAAATGATAGGACACCTGATTTTAGATGGGTGAGCCAAAGTCTGATTTATTCGCAATTATCATATTTTTCACTAATTTGAGAATGTTACTGTCTCTTACCAAAACTTTGGCCAGGTGCTCCATGCCGCTCTCAGTCAGGTGGTTGTTGCGCAGCTGCAGAACCTTCAGACCTTCTGTCTGTCTGGACAGGCCGTCACACAGCTCCTCCAACCCTCAACAACAAAAACAAGGTGGACCTCAATTCTACATGACTTCGTATTGTCATCATAGTGCAGAGATTCTGTGTTTCTATTATTAACACTAACATGATCGTTGTCAATAAATGTTCCAAATTCAAAAGGTTCTGGAATAGAAATTGTTGTAGGAATGAAAACCTGATGCACCAGGTGCTGCTGCTGTGCATCTGAGTTCACAAAAAGTTCTAAAGGCCTTATACTTTTTGCAACTGAACCCATTTGGCAAACTTCATGGATCAAAAGAGACAGAAGAAACAGCCTCTGTCTGCAGAAGAATTTGACTCCATTTACATTTGACAGCTTTATAATTGTTGCCATGGACTTGGAGACCTGTCCCACCTTCACCCAACAGGACGTGCTTCAGTGGGATTGGAAAACAGAACACATTCTACACACAACATCACTCATAGAACTTTTGAGACTTTGTAGTAATCATGCCCGATCCCAATCACGCCATCGTCCACTGATCTGTGCTCTGACCCGTCTCTGAGCCGGCCTCATCACAGCTCACTTCGCCGTGCCCCAACATATAAAGAAGAGATTACCCCACGGTGCGGATTGTCTGGTGCGAGTTGGCTGTTAGTGCGCGACAGAGGGTCTTTCAAAGCAAGGATTGGTTTAAAAATGAAGCGGGACTTGATGCGTCACATTCCCTACATGGACATCTTACCAGCATCTGCAACTATGTTGTTGCTAAGCCCCAGAGTATGGAGGGTGGTGTTGAAGCGCAGCAGGTCTCCCAGCTGCATGGCATCCTGGTAGCTGTTCAGCAGGTTGTCCGAGAGGTGAAGTTCTCGCAAGGCTCGGTTATTTTTTAACGCACCGACTGCAGGAAACAAGACAACAAAATTAGCCGCGTTATCTTGTAGGTGTTCCCAGTGGCCTTTTATTGCGATGATGCTATTTTTAGCCTAAATCAAAAAAGCGTTTTTTTTAGGACATAGTTTCTGCAGAGCGGTGGGAGTTTATTAGAAATTCGCCTCTGAGTTTTAGGTAAATTTGGACCCATTTGGAGCTCCACCTCCTCAGTCACAAACACAACTGGCACTGCACGGTCGGGAGGCATCGACCGATACTTCAAGATTAGCTGCCGCCACTCAAATTTTTAAAAAGTCCTTGAATTGGTCATTAATGCAGCCGTCAGTCAGGTGGGGATGACGTCAATACGAAAGTGCCTGACAGCTAGGTGCTGGCAGCATCTCTGATTGGACGATGTATAAAGTGCCACCAGCTGACCGGTAGCCCAGAGGAGTATAAAAAGTGGGCCATTCTCTTAAAAAAACATTCCTCCCAAGAAGGCACAAAGTTCTGTATTCAAAATTTGTCCATACGCAGGTCTCCTAGTCACTGAGATACCAAAAACATCATGATGAATGTTATGCAGCATCAATGCCGTCTCCCCATTTGGGCCAATGACGTCTGGTCATCATCGGGCCCCCAACTCATGTCAACAGTCCTTGTCAAGTACCCATAATGCTACTGTACCAATTCTGCTGGTTTTCTGAAGGCAGAAAGAAGGATTAATGGTTTCTATGCTGCATAGCTGAGGAATCGTGAAGTTAAAAGCACATTCATCAGGACTGAGGTTATGAGGAAATCTGCTATTCTAACACGTCACACCGGAGGGCGCTGACCTCTGACCTCTGAGTGAATGAAGACATAAATTCTGTTTGTCTGATCCCAAACCAAATCCATCCAGAGTCCCTCTTGAGCGGCGGGCTTCACAGTGGAACTAAGTGAGCATGGAAAACACAGCACAGCAGGAGTCTGCACCTCCTGCTGTTATTACAGTAA
>NC_050533.1:3878913-3982258 GCF_002922805.2 Oryzias melastigma | reverse complement strand
ATTCTCTTTCAGGACTCTCTTTTCAGAACTTCACCACAGCTTTGGAAGACGCCTTCAGGTGTATTTGTATTCCTGTGTGGCGTCTTTGTGTAATGTAAACAGCGCTGCGGCTCATATTTGTCCACTCTGCCTCGACCCCCGGTGCCCCCCCTCCCAGATCGATGCTGCAGATTTGATCAAGCCCGTCGGGCTGTGTGTGGAATGCCAACACTGTCATCAGGCCCAGTGGGAGGCAAATGGTGAAATCGGTGGGATTGATCTGGTGGGCTCCACCGCGAGCGCCCAATCCCGCAATCATAGGCCCTCCGATCAAAGGCAATGATCCTCAGCTGGGAGCCCCGCTGGGCAGGGAGGGCGGGGGCTGGCTGGCAGGCTCGCTGAAGGCAGAGATGATGGGTAGACTGTGGGGAGTGAGCGGGAAGAGGCAGAGGAGGGGTAGGGCCTCAAAAATCAAAAAGATCCAGGAAGCGGCTGCAAATGTGGCGGGGACGAGTCGGTGTCAGGGAGAGTGGGCAGCCCACTGCGTCCATTTGGGTCTGTTCTGCTCCCAGCTGGGGGCAACGACGGGCTTTGGTCTGTCTCATCAGAAACAGAGCCTGACGTACACTAACTTCTGATTAAACAAGACCATGACAGATTTTTTCAAACTTCTGATTCTTGTGAATGACATGAGAATTGAAACTTTGTCAAACTTTCAATCTGTTTCGCAAGTAGATTGAAAAACATGATATAAAAAACTACTCTGATGAAAATTTTGTTTTTAGTGTTTTTGTGGCATTTTCTTTTAACGGAAGACATATGTTTAAAAAAATTAAGCTAAAAATTACATTTCTGAGTATTTCTTTATTCAAATTGGGGTAAATTTGAAAATTATGTTGCAAAAAGAGTGTACCGTATTTTCTGGACTATAAGCCGCTACTTTTTTCCTAGATTTTAAACCATCCGCCTAATACAAAGGTGCAGCTATATCGTGTGGATTTTTCTTCCACCACTAGAGGCGCCCTAACCAGAATTAGAATAAAAATAAGAGACAAACAAATCAATGCAAATAAGAATAGCCTCGGGTACTTTTTCATTAGCAGATAGAACAGGCACAACAACAGTAAATATGTTCAAATCCTCACCTCTTCACCATGGTAACCATGTGAAGAAGTTCGTAAGATGCAAGTTTTAAGTTGAAGGCCATAGAGCTTGCTATCTAGGAAGGAAACCTAATAATTTTACCATTCTTGTTTTCATAATTAATGTAGAACACATTTTTGTTCCTAAAAAAAAGGACACATATTAATTTGCGATTAATTGTGAGTTAACTACAGACAAAATGCAATTAATCGCGATTAAAACTTTTAATCGCCTGACAGCTCTAGTCATTACTAATATAAACTGTATAAATGTTTAGAAACCCAAATAAAAAGGTTCCAAAAATCCAATCGACTCATTACAAACGAGTTAATTAGCATCCATGTGGTTGACGAGCTTCATGCAGCTTTTCTTTATTTGAAAGATTTAAAGCTGCATCCAGAGTTTTTAGGTTTTATTAGTGTCAAATAGTGACTGCAGCTCATTTAGATTTCAACACAGTCCAAATAAAAAAAAAAAAATCTCTGTAAAATATTTAAATGTTATTAATCTTCTGATAAATGTATCTAAAGTGCAAATAAATCAGTTTAACTTATAAGAACAAGTTGAAGTTTGAACCAATGTTAAGGTGAGATGTTTTGGTTCTCAGAGTGAAATTGTACATTTTACATACATTTTAATTCAGAAGGTAATTTGAAGTGTTTTTGAAAGAGAAAAATGTAAATAGATAACGTAACAAAAAGTATTGTGAAAAGGGGTGGGGCCACACAAGAATATTCTTCTACTCACTCCTTTTTCAAGCACATTGTTTGCTTTACTTGTATATTTGTATTTTTTTAATTCTTTTTTTTCTTTTTTTTTATTTTGTGTTTGAAACAAAAAAAGAATAAAAAAAATCATGGAACAAATTAAGTTAATTAAAATTTAATTCTTTTTTTTTCATTTAAAAAATGTCTAAAATGTATAAATGACTATAAAACATTTATGTAAATAAATCTAATTTATTTGTATTTACTTATAAAAACTTGTTTTTAACGTGATTGTATTTATTGATTGTTAAATTGATCAGCATGGACTTGTAGTGTTTTGATGGACAGACATCCAAGCGTAGACTTCAACCTTTTTTTCTTTTTTATTCGTTGTTTATTCTGTAAATTTTTTGTAAAGCAAACTAAACCATAAATTGATCAATCAGATATAAACCAGATTGGATGTTTCTCGTTTGAGTGCAGGGAGATTTTTGTTCATGGCGATAAATTTTTAAAACTCACTTTGGAAAAGTTTTTGAGAAAAACTCGCCATTGTTTACATCACGACAAATGAGTCACTAGAAAGTCATGTGTGCAAAATGCTAGCAGCTATTAGTAGTTCCTAAAGGGTATAAATGCAGAAAATTATTTTTAAAATCTTTAAAAATTTACTAAAATAAAAATCTTCAACAACTAAATCAAAATGAACAATTTAAAGCAGAATTCTCTTTCTAAAATGATTGTTTATGAAGCTGCTTTGAGTTTCTTGTTACAAATGTGTTGTAATATAAGCTTTTTAAACGCCTCACATTTTGTTCTGATGGAGATAAATGGATATATCGGTGAAAAAAAGAACATTTAGAGTGATCTTATTGCCAAAGTTTGAGCTTGATGTGATGAAGGTCACACAGATCCTCGTGAGCGTGCGCAGAGGCAGAGCGCACGCTCACAAAACACGTTTGTGTCCATCATCAGCACGGAAACACAATTATGACTCAGACTGTTGTCTTCCTCTTCCCTGAATAAAAACACTCAACCCCCCTCTGTTTAGCCTGTAATGAGTTTATTTATATACGTGTGCATGCTCATGAGCCCTGGAGGTCATGTGACCTTCCCAGCAGGCAGCTTTCCCACATGCCCCTCCTCCTCCTCAGTGATGCCGATCACGGATAAATGACGGAATGATCAGGTCACGGAAGAAAAGTCTTTGTTTTTTTGTTTTATTTGATTCTTATTTTATTTATTTATGTTTTTAAAGCTTCTAAAACTGCATGTGTGTTTGTGTCCTGGCTGCCTGGCTCCTAGAAGTGTGCAGCAGAGTGTAAAGTGACAGGTAAGAGATTAGGCCTCTAATCCGGGTCCAGACGTGCAGAGACGGTCACAGGTCAAAATCTGGTCCTGCTGGCCTCAGAACACGCACACCAACACACACACACACCACACATGCGCACGAACACTCACACATGACAATGTTGACTTCCTGTGTGTGTGGTTTGTGCGTGTGCGGTACCCAGCGTAAACAGTGGCGTGCCGCTGAGCTGGGCGTTGTGAAGGTGCAGCACTGAGAGCCGGCTGGTCAGCAGAGCCTTGGAAAGAGACCGGGCCGGGTAGTCGACCAGACTCACGTTACACACGTCCAGCCGGGACAGACGCACACTCTGAAATCACAATAGACCAGGGGTGTCAAACTCAACGGCACAGGGGGGCAAAATCCAAAACACACCTTAGGTCGGGGGCCGAACAGGATAAATATTTATTAAACACTCTAAAATTGCATTTTTAAAACTTTAAAAGTGTAAATTATTAACATAATTATGAAATAAATTTATAGCATTACCTGCAATAGTGTGAATGCTGTAAGCTAAATTTGGCTGCTGAAGATGCTAGTGCTGATAGCTGAAGATGCTGCAGTTGATAGCCAGCTAAAATATTAGCTAAATGCTAAATTAGCCTCTAAAAAAAAAATAAACAAAACAAAGCAAAACAAATATACAAATAAATAAATAAATAAAACGTAGGTTACCCAAAACAGCTAGCATGTAGCTGAAATATTAGCTAAACTCCAAAATAGTCTAAATCAGGGGTCGGCAACCTTTAACTGTAAAAGAGCCATTTGGTCTCATTTTCTACTGAACAAAACCTAGAAGGAGCTAGAAAGAGATTTACGTTGGCCTTTAAGAAATTTGGATTTGCAATCAAGACCCTTTTTTTAAAAAAAATTAATTTGAATTATGTCTGTTTTTTGGCACAAACAAAAGCAAAAAAATATATATATCACTTCTCAAAAGGGATTTTTGTTAACATTTTTACCTTAGGCCAAATTAGCGAAAAAACTAGCCCGTGGCTTAATAACAAGCTGAACTCCTAAATAGCCTAAAATTCCCCAGTTAGCCTAAAAACTCCAGTAGATATGATTAGCAAAAAATGATAATATATTACTAAAATATCAACTAAATTCCAAATTGGCATAAAAAATTTAATTAGAGGCAAATTAGCCAGAAAAACGCAAGCTCGTTGCTCAATTACTAGCTGAACTCCTAAATAGTCTAAAATTCCCCAGTAAACTAAATTAGTAATAAAGTTAGTCTGTTTCTAAAATAGAAGTTAAATTCTAAATTATTCAAAAAAAACTTCAGTAGATAACAAATTAGATGAAAACATTAGCATGTTGCTAAATTATTAGCTAAACCCCAAATTAGCATACAATTCTTCAGTAAACTAAAATAGTCAAAAATGTTTTTTGCTAAAATAGAAGCTAAACTTTAAATTAGCCTAAAAACAATAGTAAATAAAAAATTAGCTTAAAACGTTAGCATGTTGCTAACATAATATCTAATCTGCCTTTTTTTTTTTTTTTTTTTTTAATTACTATTTAATTTTTCTTCACCCAGAGAGCCACCAAGGACAGATAAAAGAGCCACATGTGGCTCTGGGGCCGCAGGTTGCAGATCCTTGGTCTAAATAATCGTAGTAAATGCCAAAATAGTCCAAAAAGCTATCAAAATGCCAATTATTAAAACTTTAAAAATGTAACTTTATAACATAATTATGAATAATAAAAAGGCAGGAATATTATTCCAGAGTAAATCAACTTAAACCTTAAATAACTTTGTAATTTTGTCAAAATTATACAAGTTAGAAATGAGCGCAAGATAACATCAGGTCAATAATAGCAGTAAAATAAAATGATCTGGAGGACTGGATAGAATTACCCGGTGGGCCGGATCCAGCATTAGCCGTCCTATGGGAAATCCCATTATACGTTAGCATCAAGCTAGCGGACTTTAGCATTATGCGTTAAATCGATCTCTTCTTTTATGGATCAATTATTTATCTATTAGACTGCTAAATCAGTTTTATCAACCCAGCCCTACTAGTGCCCTAGAGCTCATGCTCATTCCTTTTTTATCTTCAATGCCAAATATGGCATCACTCATTTGGTAAAAAGTAAAAATATGAAAATTTTACAGACTATTTATGAATCCACCGTGTTCTGATAGTGAAAACTGAAAGATTCATAAAAATACTTGTACATATATTTTTTTTAAATGACAAATTAGTCAAACACAATGCATTGTGGTCTATATTTGCCGATTTAGTGAGCATCGATACAGTTTCTTGCAGAGATTTCTGAGAAATTGTAGGTTTTACACCCTATAAAAATGGCAAACACAATATTTATATGTAGTTCCAAACATGCACATATGCTATTTGGGAGAAATAGATATATGAAATATGTTTAGATACCGTAACTTTTTTACTTTTTTTTTTATTACATAGCTTTTTTTTTATAAATATATATATATACATAAAAAAATTGTGATTGACCAATTCAGAAAATATAAAAAATAAATAAATGAATAAAAATAGGTGAAAAACAAGTTTTATTCTTTGTTTCCTTTCATTTCCCTTGTGAAAGAACTTGTAAAATAAACTTTTTGATTTAGTAACACTTAAAAGAAATTGAAAACATGCATATTGTGTGTAATTATTGTCTACTAACTAGTGAACAGTGAAGAAATTCAGTTAAAAACAACAAGTTTCATTCCCGGTTCAAAGCTTCTCCTCACTTTTCCGACACAAAGTCCTGAGATCCAAGCAGATGGAAGTCAGCTCTATCTGCTGATGTGTTTGTGCTCTGCCAGGACTTCTCACCCGGTTTGTTCGGCCCTGCATCTTCGCCCAAAACTCACTTTCCCTGGATAAACATTATTCCTGAGAGAAACCCTTAATGAAAAGATTACCGTTCCTCTGCCAACCTGCTTTATTAAATGAGCGAGGGCCCTCCAAGCCGATGTTCCCATGCTGGTGTTGTCAGAAACGTCAAGATATGTTGTCGATTCGTAGTACAAAATCATATCCAGCAAGGACGACGCTCCCTGGAACAGAAAACAGAGTGAAAAGCGGGAAAAATGAAGAAAGCTAGGCTCAAAATTTGACAGGAATGTTATGAAGTTTCTCATGGAAAGAAGAGAGAAAAAAAGCCTAATCTGATACAGGAAATGCCTGAATATGAAAGTGTATTGGAACGGCAAGACGACGAAGAAGAAGAAAACAAGTTTTGCTCATAAAACTCACATTTTCCTCCAGTTGGGCTGCCTGCAGATTGATGAAATCAAAGTGCAACGATTTCAGGACGGCTTCCAGAGCTTCACAGGAGCGGTGGTCTAATCGCTCACCTTGATGGAGGCAAGCAATCAAAGGCAAGATAATTTGGAGGCTGTTTGCTAACAGGCAAAATTGCTCTGCTCTAAATGTGCCTCATCCTTTTGTGTAAAATGAGCATTTCAGCCAAAAAAAAGAGAGAAAAAAATCAGGACAAAACAACTTCCTTTACAGACAAAGTGTATGTGTGTGTTTTTTCTTTTAATAAAGTTCTGCGACTTAATCAGAAACACAAAAAGGGAAAAAAAATGATGATAGCTTCAGGTTTTTATGATTACACTTCCAAGAATTGAATTGCCGAGTGTCCATTGATTACTGTCTGCCGTCAGACCACAGTAATCAATATTTGTACCGAAGACGTTCGACTTCTAAAACTGATGAATGCAGCCAGATGGGTTTTTTTTTCACCTCCAAAAATCCAACTGAACGTGGAATGAATATTCTCACAACAAATAAAAGATAAACCCAACAATTTGTCCTCATTCCAGAGGAAAGCTGCTAAACTAAAAACAGGACAAACAGCATTTTCAGAGTAGTTAAAAGTTTTCTTAAATCCAACAAAAGCAAAGATTTCAAGTGTTTGAGAGATACAAGTTTATTTTTATTGAAAAAGAAGGAAAACTTTTTCTTGTGTGTCTTCTCATCATCGTAGTCAGTGTGGATGTTGTCATCTAGTACAGGTGAGACCTTTTTCAAAACTTTTCCTTTTGTAAAAGTTTTTCAAGATTTTTCAAATAATAAAAGATTTAAAAAATAAAAAGTCCAAAACATCCCTGCTTGCTTTCTTTGAAAGCATTCTAGAAATCATTTGCCAGTTTGCAGATGATGATGTGAAACTTCTGAAATGATGTGGAACTCACACCAGCTGACCAACCACAAAGTTAACCTGTAATACCTTGTTTTAACCAATAGGGGGCAGTACTCAGACGGCTGTAGACTAAGATTTCAGGAATTTAACAATTTTATTTTAAATTGTCAAAATAAAAATGCGTCAAGGACCAACGGACAGCACTTTGAAAGCCACATTAATAGAGGTCAATAGTAGAAAAGTAGATTTAGTGTTTTGTTAATCTCATTGCCATGTCGGTGGGTTGCTTCCTCCGTGAAGCCGTTCACGTGCAACAATTCACACCTGGTGGAGCATCATCACCTCCCATACATGGGCATTTAGAAAAAATAAATAAATATAAAACCATTATTAGAATTTCAATCTTGTTGTATTTTGAACTTTAGATTTTCTTTAAAAAACAAACAAAAAAATGGATTATTAAAAAAGCTGTGTGTCACGTTGTCATGGTAACATCTTCAGCACGGTTTCTCTCTTTCATCTCTAAATATCCTCTCTAAATAAAGTGATCGTCATGAAAAGTTAAACAAAACATCCTCCAGAGGGAAAGGTCACCTCTTATCACTTGTTTTTGTCCAAATGATGAAACAAAAGTTTGTTTCAAAGTATAAATTCTTACATTCCTCCACTTTTATGTTCTTGTGTCTCATTTCCTCCTCCTTTTACTGTATTTTCGTCTCTATTTCTCTTCTGCTTTATCCCAATTTTTAAAATTAATTAAACTGGTTAAAGGAAACTATAAAATCACTGTCTTTTCTGCTGTTTTGCTATTTTATTAAACTGTGGAAAAGAGTATGTTAACATATGTATTATAGTATTAAGAAGTTCAAGTCAATATTTTTTGGATTGCTCAGAAAAATGTTTCTACTGTTTCTCGAGTGCCACCTTCCTGCATGTTTTCCAACACACCCTGCTCTGGTATGTTCTTATTGGCTGGACACACCTGAACCAGGTAATTGTTTGAGTCCCTACTCATGACAATGTAGGGACTATAGACCTACCCCTGGTCTATATAGACTACAGTCTATGTAGACTATGGTCTATATACTGTAGACTAAGATCAATATAGACTTCAGTCTATGTTGACTGCGGTCTAAATAAACTAGAGTCTATAGAGACCATGGTCTATAGCAGGGGTGCCAAAATCCAGGCCTCAAGGCCGAGTTTCCAGAAACCCTGCTGCTGCTTACCTGAATCAGGTGTCTTTGGCCATTAAGAAGCTTTATGACACCAATGGTCTATAGAGACTACAGTCTTAATAGACTAAGATCAATATAGTCTATAGAGACTACAGTCTTAATAGACTAAGATCAATATAGTCTATGATCTATGTAGACTAAGGTCTATGTACACTGTGATCTATATAGACTACAGTCTATAGAGAGTTTTGTCTACGTTGACTATGGACTATGTGAACTATAGAGCATGTAGACTACGATCCATGGAAACTAAGGTCTATAAAGACTATGGTCTCTATAGACTTCGTCCTATACAAACTTAGGTCAATAGAAACTACGGGTTATAGAGACTACGGTCAATAGAGACTACAGACTATAGGGATTACAGTCTATAGAAACTAGGGTCTATAGAGACTGCAGTTTACTATAGAATAAGATCTATAGAGTCTACATACTAAAGTGACTACAGTCTCTATAGACCACGCTCTCTATAGACCACAGTCTATAGAAACTGCAGTCTTTGGAAGCTATGGTCTATAGAGACTATGGTCTATAGTGACTAAGGTCTATAAAGACTATAGTCTCTATAGACCACGCTCTCTATAGATTACAGTCTATAGAAACTGCTGTCTTTAGAAACTATGGTCTATAGAGACTACGCTCAATAGAAACTACGGTCTATAGAGACTATGGTCTAGAGCACATGTGTCAAGTCAAGGCCCGGGGGCCGGATCCGGCCCTCTGAGTAATTATATCCGGCCCTCCAGATGATTTTATTGTTATTAATTAATTATTATCATTAATTTTGACAACATATATTTTTATGGAGAGTAAAATATTGAAAGTTATTCAGGGTTTAAATTGATCTATTCTGGAATTATATTCCTGCCTGTTATTATTCATTATTATGTTAAAAAGTTACGGTTTTAAAGTTCTAAAGGTTGGCACACTGCTCACTTTTTGGACTATTTATGGCATTTACTAAGATTTTTTAGGCTATTTTGGAGTTTAGCTAATGTTTCAGCTACATGCTAGCTGTTTTGGCTAATTTAGGCTTTTCTTTTTCCATTTTTTATGCTGTTTTGGAGCTAGGTTAATATTTACACGCTAGCAGTTTGGGTAATTTAATCTTTTTTTCAGTTTTTTAATTTTTTTTTATTTTGAAGTTTAGCAATTTTTTTCAGCTACATGCTAGCTGTTTTGGCTAACCTAAGTTGTTTTTTTAGGCTAATTTGGCATTTAGCAAATATTTTAGCAGGCTATCAGTTTCAGCATTTTGAGCAATTAGCTTCAGTGATTTCTACTGTCAACTTCAACGTTTTCAGCTATCAGCTTCAGCGCTTTTAGCTACCAACTTCAGTGTTTTTAGCTATCAATTTCAGCATCTTCAGCTATAACCACTAGCATCTTCAGTGGCCAAATTCAGCTTGCAGCATTCAAACTAACATTATCACAGATAATCCTATATATCTAGTTCATAATTATGTTAAAAAGTTACGGTTTTAAAGTTTTAAAAATTTAGAGTGTTCAGTAAATGCTAATCCTGTTCGGCCCACGACCTAATGTGTATTTTGGAGTTAGGCCCCTTGTGCGACTAACTTTGACACCCCTGGTCTAGAGGGACTAAGGTCTATAAAGACTACAGTCTCTATAGACTACGCTCTCTGTAGACTCAATCAGTCATGAGTAGAGACTCAAACATTTACCTGGTTCAGGTGTGTCCAGCCAATAAGAACATGCCAGAACAGGGTATATTGGAAAACATGCTGGCAGGTGGCTCTCGAGGACCAGGGTTCCCTACCCCTGGTCTATAGAAACTACGGTGTATAGAAACCACTGCCGATATAGAATAAGATCAACAAAGACTGGTCTATGTAGACTACGTTCTATAGAGACTATGGCCTATAGTGACTTTCTATAGACACTATGGCCTATAGTGACTAAGGTCTATAAAGACTACAGTCTCTATAGACTACGCTCTCTATGGACTGCAGTCTATAGAAACTATGGTCTATAGAAACTACGGTGTATAGAAACCACTGTCTATATAGAATAAGATCAATAAAGACTGGTCTATGTAGACTACGTTCTATACAGACTATGGTCTTTATAGACTTCTAAGGTTAGAGAGTAATGATAGTATTCGGACATGTTCACGACATCTTGCTAAGCTTTAAAGTTAATTAAAAAAATGCTTTTTAATTTTCCAGAGACAAAAAATAAACTTCTTGGGGTTTAAGGCAAATTTCAAAACATTGGTAGGTAAAACTTTCATAAAACCGATTCTTGTTTTTCAATTTAAATGGAGGGAAACAAAAAACAAAATGCATTCAATTTTTTTCTATAACTATGTCTATGTTACTAAAAACTGACCAACATGGTTTTCCATAGTAGTAATCTGATTACTTTAGTGAGTTGCAGCTCTGATCTGGAGCCACAGTTCATCTCCAACTGTGACTGATCAGACAAATTTACGTGACTTTTAAGGCCGTGACAGTAACCCCCCCATGCCGCTCTTTCTCCTGGGTTTATTCTTATCTCCTCAGCCAAGAAGGGGGAATGATAATTACTATCATAATTATTTTCCAAATGATTTTTTTTGCCCTTCTGTTTTAACAATAATCACTTCGCTGAGCGATGGCAGCGGGCGTGTGAGGTGCAAGGAGAGCATCCGAAATCCCATTTTTCCTAATCCGCCCTGCATCGGGAAGATAATGGCGGCGACACCCCGAGTCAGATGTCATCAGTGCGTGACGACAGTTACACTCATCACGCCATCACACACAGCTTCACCGCCGTCATGTCTGCTTCCTCGTGATAGAGGACTGAAGTGAAATCTAAGGTTTTAAAGTCAAACCTGAACCTCGGAAAGGCTGGAGAGAAATTAACAAAAACTGCTTTGTGTTTAGCTGCTAATGTGTGGGGGGGTTGTGTCACAAACATTAAAAAAGCTAAAAAAGAAAAAAATCATTAAAAAAATCAAACTTACTAACTTTGTCAACTTTTCTCCTTCCTACTTTAAAAAAATATTTTTTAAGAACACATCATGATGAAATATCAATTTAACTGCTTTTTTTTATTGATGCTAACTGCTTGATTGTGGATGCAGATCAGATACAATTTTTAAAGACCTCAAACGAATGTGGAAAAGTCCAACAAAAACTCAAAGAGGAAGTAAAAAATAAATTTAAAAAATTTTACATTTTTGTCCAGTGACTATGATTAACAGGGCATTTGATGACTTTTCCCCCCATTTTTTAAAAACTAAAAATCAAAAGAAAATAACATTTGCAGGTTGTTTAGTTTTTTTTTCTGTTAATTTTTTTGGTTTGCACCAAATTTCCTTTACGTTTGCTACTCCTTGTACGCTCCGCCCATCTGATTTCTGAGGATACAAAATAAAAAAATAACTCCACTGGGATTTTCTGACTTCCTGTTAGCAACGCAGAGGCAGGAACACAGGAAAAAGTTGGTGGAATGCTGCGTTGATCTGCTAGTGTTCGTGTTTTACTGGAGGAATACAGCACTGATGAAAATGTCTGGTGAAGCTCTGTGAGCTTAAATCGTTTTAAAAAAGTCTATTAGTGGTGTTCCATTTTTGAGAAATTTGTGGACACTCTAGCCTATAAACTGAAATTAAATGCACTCTTTTCACAATTAAAAACAATTATCTAGCACATTTAGGATACTGAAATTGAAAAATGTAAAAAAAAAAATTCCCGATTATCAAATTAATTTGTAACTTAACACAAAAAGATGAATCATTTCTAAACCATGATAGAAAACGGTTATGAATTGGAAAAAAGATTAATTATAACTTTCCTAAATTATTTGAAAGTTTATAACAGTCATTCATAATTATAGAAATTGATTAAATTAATATTTTGTTGCACCCTACTGACAAAAAAAAAGATATTTCAAAAAAGTATTGGATATTTAGTGATTAAAGTTTTTCTAAATTACTCTAAAAGAAGAAAAAGCTGTTTTTGAAAAATATATTCCTTTTTTTAAAAACAAAAAAGTATAAATTATAAATAAGATCTAATAACATAAAAGGAGATTACATTTCATACACTGTTTCCTTGCATTTTTTAGTATTTTCATGGTATTTCAACAAAAAAAAAATCAATATTTGCATTATTATAATGATGTTTAGGTTACATGAGTCTCCAATAAAAATGGAAAACAGTAATAAAATATACGTTTAATTAGATTAAAATGACCTTGAAGACGAAAAGTCAAAATCTGTGATTTCATGATAATAAAAATAATGACAAAAATGTTCTATTTTTGTCATAAATATCTATATCATTCATTTTTGGATTTATTTTGGTTGCAGTTTTGTTTGTATGACAGAAAACATGAATCCACGAGGAAGCTCTGTTTTCCCGAATGTTCCTGAACATCTCAAAAAGTCCTCAGTCGGGTTTGATGATGATAGTGAGGCGTGCGGCCTACCTTTCAGATCCAGGCGTTCCACGCTGCCACCTACACACCCCCCCTGCTGAGAGACAGACAGAGAGAGGTTTGATGAACACACACACCTAACACACACACAGCCTCTTCACACTGTCGTGGTTTGATCAAGGAAGCTCGTCGGATGCCCAAGTATGAATTATGAATTTCACAGTTTCCACCAGCGTCGACGGTGACACGGCGTCCTAATTAACCAGTGTATAATAATTAGAAACAGCTGGTCATCAGTTGATGTGTTCATTTGTGGAGCCAGGCTCCACATACGTCTAATTTGACTGCATCAATCAACCGGAGGCAGCAGATCTGCTGCAAAACAAGGGAACAAAATACAACCTTTGTTTTGTTTTTCATCATCGATGAGCAAAACAAAACAACCGAGCGCCTCGTTTTACGCAAACAAATGTGGAGCCGAGGAGTTTCAAATCTTTGGTTTCACTGTTTGACCTTCAGTCCATTTTTAGGCCAACTTCAAGTCTATCCCTGGAAGTGTGAGGAAGTGACCACCAGGGGGCCCCAAAACTGTGCAAATTAGACTTCTACTTTTCACTGACACGTGCATCTTTTTTTTTATAATCAGAAATAGTAGAAAAAAAATCCCAAACAGACAGCAGCAAGTCAGTCAGAGGCAGAGCGCCTCACGCCTCCCAACAACCGATCGAAGATGTTCTCCGTCTTCCTCATTTGATTCCAAATCAGAGAAAGTCGCAGACTTGAAGGCAGAATCTCCTTGGAACAGAAATTCCACTGGATTTCTTTTCCTTTTTTAATTTTGAAGTGGTTTCACACCCATTTACACAAAAAATATTTAGTGTTATAAAAACATTCACTTGTTCAGAGCGATTTTTGCATCCTCAAAACAGGAAAATTATACTTTTTGATTTGTTTATAAATCATTTGTTTCATTTTTCATGCCTAAGCAATAACAAAAATAGGAAATTTTGAAGGTTAGTTGATAAATCTGTTGCTGTTTTTGGTAAAATCAGCGACTGCACTGACCTTTCTTCATTTAAAAAAACTCAAAATCTTTTTAAAATTGCTGTTAATCTTTAATTTTATTTCATAATTTGTATTTCCATCTTTAAATTGAATGTTTCTTATTACTTCTTTTTAAGGTTATTTGTTTTTTTTTTACACGTCTGAGTATTTTTTTTTAAGTTTTATATAAATAAAATGTATAATTATTCTTTAAGTGAGGATAAAATGAAGGAAGTCCCATTTGTAGATTAGAATCCACAAATTATTTGCAAAAGCTGAAAATAAAATGAAAAAAAAAACCCTGTTAATCATTATAGCTAAAAGGTCAAAGCAAAAATCATTATTTTTGTAAGATTTTACTCTTAAAACAATTAAAATTAAAGTAAAAAACTTTTATTTTGAAATTCAAAGAGAATGTTTTTTTGTTTTTTTAATAAAACGTTTGAAAATGTGGGAGTTTTAAAGGTCAAAAAGGTCTATTTTTGGGAGGGAGGTCATGTGATGTTTGAACAAAATAAACATTTGGGTTCAATTTCTTTGTAAAAACAGCAGCTTGTTGTGAAACAGCTTGAATGACAAAGTTCCTCCGACTTTCTTCGTCCATCTTGATCGCTCAGTTTGCAGGGATTCACATCAGCCGTCTGTCAGCCGACTGACAAAAAAAAAAAAAAAACAACACAAAATGAAGGTGATTTTGTGCAGAAGTCTGGCGTCTGAATCTCCTTTATTTATGGCACACATCCAAAGAAAAAGAGAACACACAGATAGAGAAACACACACACACTTCCTGCTCTTCACACGAAGAACAGCACCGGCTGTTTTTCATCTTAATGAATTTTTGAGCTCCTTCCTTCCCTCGCCGCTCGCCGCTGCCTTGTGGTGAAAGACATAAACCGAAGGCGCCGGCTGCCAAAACCATTGATGTGTCAGGAGGGAGACGGGACAAAATGGAGTGATAAAAAGCAAAGACGCACACAGAAACTTGACTCACTCCACGTGGTTTTGTATTAAGAACTCTCCGAGTGCTCCGCTTTAATTACCGACAAAAACTAAAAAAATTAGCGTAACATGTCGGAGAATTTGTTGCCCATTTCAGAGCTCTTAAGGGTTTAAAAAAAAATCTCCCCCACATTTTCCTTTCAGCATCTTTTCTGCACTTAAGGATAAATTATTTAAAATAACTCAACCTTTTATCTCACACTCTTTGAAGGCGGCAAATTAAAAATGGAAATTGGGAGCTAATTAATATGCAAATGTATTCATTTGCTGTTAACAATTAGCAATTAAAGCCGCAGTGTCTAGAAAGAGCTCAGACAAAATTAGTAACTTCATTTATCATGTAAAAAAAAAAAAAAAAAAAGGGAAAGATCTGAAAACGAACATCAAATTCTAATTGACTTTCACAGCGTCGCCTTCCGTCGCCGGCTTTGTTCGTCCGAGGCGACTCTGTTTCGTTTAGTGACTTAATTAATGCCACTTTGTGTCAGAGATACTGTCCCCTTGAACGCTTGATGTCAGGAGGAATGCTCACGCTGGAGGCTGAGTGTTTGTGATGATTGGTGTTGGTTTGGGTCTCGGCTGAATTCAGATTCTGCAGGTTTCACACTGAGTGATGAGATCAGCTCAGATGCTTCTGTTCGCTCCACGCTGGCTGAAGAAGAGACGGGAAACGCAGCGGGGAGCATCCTTGTTTCTCTGATCAGCTTCCAGATCCAGGAGTCTGAAAAGGTTTTCACACGATTGTCTGCGATCAACTGGAAAAGACCTTTCAAAGACTAAAACGGGAATTTGGTTGATGGGTTTGTGCTGCTGACTGGAATCACACAGTTTTTAGAGTATTTATTGATACACATCTGAATATTTAATGGAACAATTTGACTCGTTTTTAAGGTCATTAATAGGATTTGATATAAAATCTAAAAGAAAAATCCTAATTTGAGCCTCCCATAGGAAAGATAAAACATGTCTTTTTTGGAAAACACAAAATGTTAAATTTAATTCACTGTAAATCTGGATTCTATTGTAGATCTACAAATTAAACATCAGAAAAAACATTGAAACAAATAAACCCTTTAACGACATTTCAAGAAAAATCCGGATTTTAAGCTTTTTCTGCTATAATTTGAAAACTGATAACTTAAAAAAAAATTATTATATCACTTTATCTTCAGAATAAGCAAAGAATTAAATTTTTTAAGAGGAAAAATCAGTTAATCACAAAATTTTCAGTATTTTATGTTTAAAAAAATGAAGTTTTACAATTAAAGATCAGTTTATAAAAGGCAAAATGTAAATCTAGGATAATCTAAAAAATGTTGCATCTTTTGATTAAAAATTTACATAATTAGCTTTTTTTTCTGAAAAAAAAGGAAAATATTTGGTTTACATTTAAACTACAATCTTGCCTTAGTGCCAATTTTTAATCCGTGATTTATAAAGCTGGCTCTATTAATTAATTTATTTGCCATTTACATCATTAGCATAATTTTTTGTTGAAAAAAGGTAAAAAACATTGTTCACATTTTTAGCTAGAATTTTTCTTGTGTCCCAAATAAGTTTTGGTCAGTTATGGTAACAAATATAAACATATAAATATAGCTGACTCTCTTGATTTTTTTTTTTTTTTTTTTATGGCTGGGTTTGTAAAATATAATAATTGATCTGAATCGATCTAAATCTAAAAGACTAATAATCAATCCGTAAAAATTGAGATTGATTTAATGCATAATGCTAAAGTCTGTTAGCTTGATGCTAACATATATTGAAATTTCCCATGAGACGGCTAATGACAACATGTTCTCTTGTACAAACGACCTATTATTGTGTTGCTAATCTAGAATAATCTCAAAAATTTTCCATCTTTTGAGTGAAATTTACTACACTGGCATTTTTTTCTAGAAAAAGTCAGATAATTGGTACACATTTGAGCTAAAATCTTACTCGTGAGCCAAATTTCAATCAGTGATTTGATAGTAACAAATATAAACAAATAAATATAACTGACCCTATTGATTTTGTTTTTATGGCTGGGTTGATGAAATAGATAATTCAATCTGAATTGATCTGTAACTAGCTAAAGCTAGGTTAATGCTAACGTATCATGGGACTTCCTATAGAACGGCTAATGCTAACACTCGGTTGACCTAAACAAACTTTGCTGACTAATTGAGCATCATTATTTACTCACAGGTATGAATTTTCCAAACTCTTTTAAGGAAATAGTCTTTAAAGTAACGATTTGTGGTCGTACTTTCTTCTTCTTCTGGATTAAGGTGCAAAGTTAGAGCACTATCGCCACCTAGTGGCCAAACTGAAACGCCTTCCAGGAGAGAAAGAACAATTGTTGGAGCTTCTCGGTTTGAGGATCCATGTAACTATATCTTCAAAACATATATATATACTGCATTATTAATATATTTCTAATCAAATGTGTCTAAATGTGTTAACAGGGTAAACACTCAAAATTGAGTTGAAAAGAATCGATTCTATAAAATATCGACGATATCCCGCCCTAATTTTTAAAGATTATTTTATTTTTCAAAGTATTGTCTTTTTTGTTTCTGGCTGAAAAGATTTGATCATAGAGTGTTAGCAGGTGGAGATGCATGATGGGGGATTTTTTTGCTCCTTCTAAGGCTTGTTAGCACCACAAAGTGATCAGCAGACATTTCAGATTCCCTCAGTGCGAAGAGGATCACACCGTTGTTCTTCCTCAAACTAAAAAAGGTTTCACACGCTGGGTGCGCGTTACTTTGTACTGTATCTGCTGTTAGGGTGACGCTCTTTTTTCTCAAAGTATAAAAAATGTTAACTCAAAAGCCTGGAAATGCACATTTGTGAGGATGTTGGAGCTGCGGGTTTCAAGGCGCTTAGACACACTCATTACACGAGCATTCACCTGAACACGCAAATTCAATTCAGTCAAACGGCGGAGCACACATGCCTTCCACTTTAACTGCAACTGCTCCCAATTTAATTAGCATGTAAGGCAGACTGTTTAGCACTTAGACGAGGTTTCATCGTTCCTGCTCGCCGTTTTCTAAATGGCGTCAGGGGAAATGCCGCTGCAAGTGGAGTTTGTGTGTTTTAAACTGAGAGCGAGGAGGGCCCCGACTCCGACCAGCAACTCCTGTTGGGGCAACATTTGTCCGGTTGTGTGGAAATCTTCCTCCTGGATTTTATTTTGCATGCAAGGAAAATAGTGCAGCACTTACTTAGTGACATTTACCTCGACTATTCCACGCCAGGGAGGGGTGCCGCAATAACAATCAGCATGCATTTAATTTAAAAGAAAAAAATCTTTCCCCTTCTGAGGGAGGGGAGCGGGGAGGGATGCGGCTCTCTGCGCCGGTGTGTGCGGGAGACGCTATAACATTTGTGCCGGCAGACTTCCGCAGTGGAACATTAATGCTAATCAAAAGAGCTGAGAAAGCAGCAGTGGTCTGTAAAAACAGATTTTCTCTTGTCTTCTCATTTCTGTGGGGATCCTCTCCTTTCCCTCCCTTCTTCCCACTCCTTCCTCAGAGGGATTTATCCCGGGAGCATTTCAGGGAAATGAATCTGACCCTGCATTTAGGGGAAGCATATTGTCATGTCAGTTTTTTTTTTTTTTTTCTTAGCGGTGGAATAACTAATGAAAGTTAAGTTGTTGTAATTGATTTCTCCTCAGTCCACTCAGCTGAATAATCTGCGAGAAACACAACCGCTAAGCTGTTCATTAGAAGATTTGCCAACATGCAGCTAATTCCGGGCTTACTCTCCAAAAACATCCCGGGAAGAATGAAAACTAAAAGTCAAAACCATCTTAATCTGGAATCCTCTGGTACATGTAGGTGAGAGAACGCGGCAGTTGGAGCCCGTTAAAAGGTAACCGCTAAATCGTATTATGAATGAGTAAAAAAAGAAGACACTCTAGGCCAGGAGCTAAACAGCTTTGTGTTCCCGCTGCACATAAATTGTGTAATTTTTGTGCACCCAGCATGTCTCTGTGAGTCATAGGAAGCTGCATTTGCATGGATGTGGAAAACTTTATCGCCGAGGAAACCAGAGGCGAGATCCGAGTCATGTGCGGGTCTTCCTGACTGGAAAAAAAAAAAAAAGATTTTTTTTTCATAAAACACAAATAAAAAAATAAGTAATAAAAAAGAAAAGATGAAAATGTTTTTTATTGAATGAGGACTTATTACTTTAATTGCAGTTTTATGAGTTTTAACAAAATTGATGTGCTAAAAAAAGAACTAACAAAAGTTTGTAGCATAAATTAATTTTTTAGAAATTTGTTAAATTAAGAGTCTACCTAAAAAGAAGGTCTAAGTAGCAGAAGTTGTAGTAAAAATGTAAAAAAGACTAAAAAAATAAAATAAAAAATAAGGTGAGTGATGCTGTGGAACCATTTGTGCTTTTTAGTTTATACCTGACGTAAAGAATAATTTACAATTATGAATTTTATTCTAAGAAATAACATTAATTGTTCTGGTTACACAAAGATGTAAGTCCTTAAAAAGAAAAATTTGGCAAAAATGTGGGTCGATTTTGTAATCTTCCAGCATATTTGTACAAAAAAATTAATTAATTTTTATCTAAGTATGTGGAACTTTTTACATTAATAAGCAACTCTTTAGTAGCTGCCTGAATGTAGGGCTTACATCAAATAATTTGCTAATCTGTACGTTCATGATGAGTTCAATGTACCACTCTGATCATCTTTTAATCAATTTTTAAAGTGTTCCCATTTGTCTTTTGATTTATAAATATAATTTTGATAATAAAGTTTTTGCCAAAAACCTGTGTCGGTTTCTAGGAGTGAGTCTGCCTACATTTCCCATCATCCCTTTATCTACATTTTCTGCCGTTAGCTTACAGCCCCTCACAACCCCAACGTAGTATTAGTGGTGCAACAAAAAATGCTGAGAAACGTTGGAGCTATGCAGTTTGGAGTCAGTTTCCAGCTCAGACCAGGAAAACAAAGACGTTCATGGATCTATTTGTCTATTAGTGGACGCATCAGAATGGAGTGGAGCAGTGAGCTAGTATGTTGCAGGTACAAGCTTTTGTTAAATGAATAAAGAAATGTAATTTTGTTCTTAATTTTCCTTAATATGTCCTCCATCATGATTTCTTTTACAAGAACATCTTAAAGGGTAACCAAAACCCAAATCAACTTTTTTTGTCTTTTGACCTCTATAAATGTGGCTTTAAAAGTGCTATCTGTTGGTCCTTGCCACATTTTTGACCATTTAAAATAAAATTGTTTAATTCCTGAAATTGTAGTCTAAAACCGTCTGTGTGCTACAGCCCCCTACAGTTTGAAATGAGGTATTACAGCTGAATTTTGTGATTGGTCAACTGATGTAAGTCCAATGTCATTTCACGAGTTTCTCTACAGTATAAAAGCCCCGCCCATCTGGGAGTTACTGTGTTAGCTTTAGCATGGCTAAAACTTCTGACTTGAACAACTTCCAGTGGACTTGGAAGTTAGACAACATTGTTTGACTTCAATTGAGATTAAATCCAGCAGATTAACTCCGTCCGGGTGATGGGATTCTTTGCTTAATACATTAACTTTTATTAGCATATGATGCTAGCGTCATTTTACCACTGAGACACAGGTCCCCTTTTTTAATCTAAAATGTGAATGGATTTGTCATTACTTCTTGTTTGTTTGCTCACATATTTAATTTACACTTGATTATCTTACAAGAAATTCGAGGAATTTGGAAAACTTCACCTGTACTGTTCAGTACCAGGTATTTATCTCTGATTCACACTTGTATTTTTGGCTAAATGTCCTGGATTGATTTTAGGTCAATGAATCAGACTAAATCGGATGGTTCACAATGAATTAATATTGACTAAGAATCGGATTGTAAACCACCAATTATGTATGGAAGCCAAAAACGGCCCTCCCTACTTTTGTTTTGTCGTTTTCTTGAGAAAACAACATTTAAACTCATTATAACGAAAAAACGAACTTTGTTTTCCCGAAAAAACTAAGTTTGTGTGAAACAAAGTTTCTTTTATTATTTTATTAGTGGGTCTACGCTCCTCAAACGCCTTCGATCCATCTCATGCACCAGTCCTCTTCTCTTTATTTCCCCCAAACCTCTGAACAAGTTGATTAACGGATCACAGCGCCGACGAGAATCTGCGCATGATGCGTTCAATGAACTCCGGACATTAGCGGACCCGAACAGCCACTCAGCCCAACTCAATCCGTTACTATGCTTTTGTTGTTTTTATATAATCCTCAGGAAAACAAAGCCGTTTTTCAGAAAAAATGTTGAAATTATTTAATCAATCGATTATATATGGATCATTGCTGATGTTCGACGTTTTCTCTTCATTGGAGGACACAAACTTTTGTTCACTTTAGGCAAACTAAATGCATCCACTCTAAGTCTCTATTTTTATAATATTTTTGTATGAGGAGGAAACGATTTAGCCAATTTAAATGATTCATTTTGCTGCCTCTAAAAAAATACTGAACCAGCACCAAGATCCCCGTTACTGTGAGTTCTCACGATCACAGCTGGTGGAACGAGCTGTACTGATGCAGTTAGAACACTTTTTCAAGTTCTCAATGTAAAACATGAAAAACTTCAGAAGTTTGACTCCTGATAGGTTGACACAAACCTTGTTTGACCCTCTAAGTTTAAGCTGAAATATTCAACTTTTGTGCGTAAAGTCAAAGTTAAAACTCAGTGGCCCCCACCGGCCCAAACCTAACATTGTTTACGACTCCTATAAAAAACGCCACCAACAGCAATGCTGCTTTATCCACTTACAGCATTTCAAAGGAGTGCAAAGGGCCCCACGGGTGCTGGGAGAAAGCTTTAAATAGTGTTCAGTGCTGATGCTCAGGGGAAATCGCTTCTCGCCTTAAAAGACCTAATTTAATAAATTTGCTCTTTAGGCGTTCCATCTTTTCGATTTGCATCGTCTTATTACAGATTCATTCGCATGCAGCCCTTTTGGTCTAAATATTGCCCCTCTTAACTAATGCTTAACTCTACATATTTGACTCTTTCAGGAGGACCACCTACATTCGTTTCCAGTGCAGCCGGGTTCATTAGCACCTCGGAGATAATGCGGCGGCTGTGTGCTTAATGTAAGCACTGCTAAGTCTCTAATTTTCCACAAATAATTCCCCTTGATCTCAAGTGAAATTTATGCGGGGTGAGGGTGGAGAGCGGTGCTTTAATACTGCCGGTCCAAGTAAAGTAACTGTGTACATAAAATGAATTATAAATGGTAAACTGTGTTTCAAGTTACTGCAGGGTGAAAATTAATATTTCCTGTGCGAGCAAGTTGAAGAATAAATGTGAGATTGTGGGAGAGTTTTGTCTTCTTTCAATTAGAGGCAAACTCCTCATTTGCCACAAAATGATGAAATACTGTTGTTATCCGACTTCAAACGTTGATGACCATTATTCTGAAACTGCATAAATAAGAACATTGCGACAAACTCAAACCAAGACCCAAATGAACTGCAGTTTTCCTTGTTGGACTTGAGTGAAAGCCGAACAAGGAGAACTTGCAGGACTGAGTCCAGGAGTGAAGGGAACAACAGAGAAAAACGGTCCTCCCTTAAGAGTCGGGTGTTTCTGAGATACTCTTAAACACACAACATCTCTATTACTTTCAAACCTGAGACAAAAAACGGGTCCACTCCAAGACTAAAACCCAAAGGGAGAAGTAGAGCAGTATGGTTTATGCCAAGGCGGCCCATTCCTGGTCCTCGAGAGCTACCACCCTTCTTGTTTCCAGCTCTCCTTAGACTGGAGGCTGTGTCTGTATGACAGCCGCTTCCACTGTGTTTCTGTGTCTCTGTGGCTGAGCTTAAAGGCTCTCTGTCTCGTATTAGTTCAAGGGGGAAAAGGTAAAATTAGGAAACCTTTTTCCTTTTTCTTTAATGTCTCGACGAGGCCCGAGCCGGCAGCTGCTCTCTGTCGGCATATCGAGCGAGTAAACTCCGCCGCGGGAGCAAAAGCTGGTGATCTGTCCAGCACGTATCCCGCCTTCACTCCAAAGTAGCCGGATGAGCTCTGCAAACCTGTGGCTACACCAGGTTAATGCGTTCGGTGTGAATGCACCTTAAAGAGAACCACAAGACTCACTTGCACTCCACTTAAGATGCAGCCGCTCCTCTCGAAGACCCTCTACGGCATGTGTCAAAGTCAAGGGCCGGGGGCCGGATCCGGCCCTCCAGGTAACTCTATCCGGCCCTCCAAATCATTTTATTTTATTGTTATTAATGGCCCGATGCTATCTTGCACTCATATCTAACTTGTATAATTTTGACAAAATATATTTTTATGGAGAGTAAAATATTACAATTTTTTTAAGGTTTGAGTTGATTTATTCTGGAATAATATTCCCCCCTTTTTATTTTTAATAATTGTGTTTCAAAGTTATGGTATTAAAGTTTTAACAATTGGCATTCTGCTTGGACTATTTTGGCATTTACTAAGATTTTTTTTTTGGCTATTTTGGAATTTAGCAAATATTTCAGCTACGTTTTAGCTGTTTTGGCTAATTAAGACTTATTTCAATTTTTTTGACTATTTTGAAGTTCAGCTATTTTTTTCTGCTACATGCTAGCTGTATTGGCTAACCTAGGGTTTTTTTGTTTGTTTGTTTGTTTTATTTTACGCTAACTTGGCATTTATCTAATATTTTAGCTGGCTATTAGTTTCAGCGTTTTCCACTATCAGCTTCAGCATTTTCAGCTATCAATTTCAGCATCTTCAGCTATCAGCACTAGCCTTTTCAGCAGCCAAATTCAGCTTACAGCATTCACACTAGCATTATTTCAGGTTATGCTATATATCTAGTTCATAATTTTGTTAAAAAATTACGGTTTTAAAAATGTAGTTTTAGAGTTCAATAAATGTTTATCCTGTTCGACTTAAGGTGTTTTTTGGATTTTGACCACTTGTGTGATTGATTTCGACACCAATGCTCTACAGGCCTGAACAACCCAAAAATCTGCTGCACACGTACAAGTCAACCTCTGTATGAGCTCATGTGACTGAGGCTTAACAACCCGAATTCCCAGACTTGAAAAAAGATACTTGGATGAGATCAACCTTTAAAGAGTCCTTGGAGAACATGACCCGAATGACCAAGAATCTTCACAGGTGGAACTATAAGGGTTTTTTGTAGTCATTACAAAAAAGACAAAAATGACTACTTTTATATATGTGTAACATATAAAATCAATAATAACAATTAAATAAAAATCTTATTCTTAAACTTTTGCAAGACTAATTGCAAAATAATTGTATTCCTAAATCATTACTAATAAGAAAAAAAAAAATCAACAGTCATAAAAAAACAATGCCTGGTGTTTTTTTCTCAAATGTTTCTCTGATTCATCCATTTACTTTTGTGTTCTGTGACTTTAATGGACAAAAGAAGTCCCACTGTTTCTGCAAACTGCCTGCTTCTACTACAGAATATTTAGGGTTTTTCATATTGTTCTGCTCATAAAGTCATTGTAGAAACAGTGACGCTACGCCTCATAAAAACTGTAAATGGATTTTTTACTGGTAGCAAAACGTCTGAGCTAAATTATTTCCAGTTAACCTGCTCTTAGCCTCTTGTTTGGAGGGAGGACGCCTCAGTGATCCTGTCTGAAGCAGCTGCAGCCACATCAGTGAAATGAAGTCCACTGCCGCAGACGGAGTCAGACCGTGTTCACACGTGTCGCCCAGCTCCCCTGATTCATGGAGGCGCCTTTGTTTTAATAAACCGCGGCTTTGCAGTGGCCGCTGACAGCTTCAGCTCCTGCACGGCTGTAGTGCTCGTATCGATCCGTGCCTCCGAGCTGTAATGTCATTGCACGGTGCGTTTATTTTATGAGCAGAGTTGCTGATGCCGCTCAAAAACAGAGTTCTCAAAGCAATATTTCCCTCTGCAGCTTTTGTCTGTGATGGAATGTGAATGTCCAGCGTTTTCAGGTCAAACTCATGTTCAATAAACTTACACAAAACTGTGAGGGTTATTAAAAAACCTTCCCATAAGTGTGTTAGATTTTAAATTAGATTTTTATTGGTGCCATTAACTTTCTCTGAGGTCTTTTTCATGGAGCAGAGGTGACAAAGTCAATCGCACAGGACGCCAACATCCAAAACACACCTTCGGTCGCGGGCCAAACAGGATAAACATTTATTAAACACTCTAAGACTACATTTTTAAAAGTTTAAAACCGCAACTTTTTAACATAATTATGGACTAGATATAAAGCATTACCTGCGATAATGCAAGC
Source organism: Oryzias melastigma (assembly GCF_002922805.2). Lineage (NCBI taxonomy): Eukaryota > Metazoa > Chordata > Actinopteri > Beloniformes > Adrianichthyidae > Oryzias > Oryzias melastigma. The sequence goes on along the minus strand of NC_050533.1, from coordinate 3,957,019 downwards.
GTAAGTATTTTAAGCTGAATTTCGCCGCTGAAGATGCTGAAATTGATAGCTAAAAACGCTGAAGATGATAGCTGAAAACACTGAAGCTAATAGTTGAAAACGCTAAAGCTAATAGCTGAAAACGCTGAAATTGATAGCTTAAAATGCTAAAGCTGATAGCTGAAATCACTGAGGTTAATAGCTGAAAATGCTGAAATTGTTAGCTTAAACTGCTAAAGCTTATAGGCAGCTAAAATTTTAGCTATGTACCAAATTAGCCTAAAAAAAAAAAGAAAAAAAAAAACTAGTTTAGCCAAAACAGCTAGCATACATGCTAGCTGATTTGGCTAACTTAGTCTTTTTAAAAAATATATAGCTGAAAGAATAGCTGAACTTCAGAATATCCTAAAAAAAAACTTAAAAAAAACAAAACAAAATTAGCCAAAACACCTAGCGTGTAAATATTAGACTAACTCTAAAACAGCTTCAAACATTAAAAAGAAAACCCTAAATTACCTAGAACAGCATTTAGCTGAAATATTAGCAAAACTCAAAAAGAGTCTAAGAAAACTTGAAAAGAAAATCCTAAATTAGCCAAAACAGCTATCATGTAGCTGAAACATTAGCTAAACTTTAAAACAGCCTAAAAAAAACTTAGTTAATGCCCAAACAGTACAAAAAGCTAGCAGAATAGCAATTTTTAAAACTTTTAAACCACAACTTTTTATGAATAATAAAAATGCAGGAATAATATTCCAGAATAAATCCCCTTAAACCTTAAATAACTTTTAATGTTTTACCCCCAATAAATATAATTTTTTTTCTAAATTATACAATTTTATTAAGCATTACATAACATCGGGTCGCTGATAAATATAAAATAAAATAATCTGGAGGGCCGGATAGAATTACATAGAGGGCCGGATCCGGCCCTCGGGTCTTGACTTTGACACATGTGCATTAGAGGAAACGAAGTCGGGCTTTGTACCTGCAGCTGCTGCAGGATTCTCTCCTTGGGTTGGACTTGGTGTTTGCTGCAGCTCTGCTGGTAGGCCTCCAGCACCTCCTCCATGGTGACACAGTGCTCACCTGAAACACAAACATCCAAGTTTGTCTTATTTCTGGAGAATTCGAAGTCGCAGAAGTTGCAGATGTCGTCAAACTTACTTGCTCTGTCTCTGTCCTCAACAAAGCTGGACACAATCTGCTCATCGGGGGGGAAGGACACATGTTTTCCACTTTTGCTTCTCCTCTTCTGCAGTTTGTTGGCTTCATCTGCATGCTCGTCTTGCTCGCTGCAGCGCGTCATCTCTGGCTTTAAATCTCCAAACAGAATGTCAGCTAAGCTCTGGCATCATTCTCTCCTGTGTGGAGACATCACTCAGCTTCTTCTGATTTGTACTTTGTGCACAAACAGGTAAAGCAGCTCCCTCCACGATGTGGCACCTGGAAAAAAAAAAACAAGACACTGAAGAACCAATATCTTATTCATGAGTTGTGTGCTGGGTTGCAGGTGAAACCTGATATGTTTGTATCAAATGGCACGACTGTGCACATTTACATACCTATTCTAATGCAGCATTTGCAGCAGGAGTCAAGGGTGCGCAGGCAAGCGAGATGTTTGCTGAAGCAAAGTTTCTCCTGCTTTTTATGAAGAAACACAACTGGACAAATTCTGGAAACAACAACAGAATGTGTGTGAGGAAGGATGACCTTCATCTGTCTTTGTCATCTTCATATTCTGTCTTTAGTTTAGGTGTGAAGACATTGATGCTCCGATAAAATCTCCAAAAATATTCTTTTAGAAAATGTTAAAATGAAAAACCTGATGGAATCAGAAATTTGACCATCCATTTTAAAGCTGAAAGACTTGTTGATTTTGTTGACTCGATATCAAATTCAGCAGATCTTTGTTTTATCCAGAAATAGATGATTTTATTAATGCAACGAGTGCAAGTGCACATGAAAAACAGGTAAACAGCTGGGATTTTCGTCATTTTGGTTGGTGCACGTCAGTCTGATCATTAACTTTATTGAGAAAGGGACAATGCATATTAATGAACACTAAAAGAAATGTAAATATGGCAGATTATAGCCTAATTTCTATCTGGAGTCCCTTGAAAGAAATAAAACAGACCTCTTGAAAGGAGTAACTATGGATTTTATTTTTTTAATTTTTTAAACTGAATTCCTTTAGTTTTAACGAGTCTTCAAATCGTCATGTTGAGGCCAGTGTACAGATTAAAGAATCGCTCCCAGGGTGAGGCCTTTTCTGTATTATAGGCTCCCTGAAGACTTTTAAAAAGAGACTAAAGACCTGTTTGTTATTTTTAGATTGATCATACTTTGAATAGACTTTTAAAATATATATTATTTGTGCTCTTTATTTTTTAGTTAGTAAATAGGCTACCTCAAATTATTTTTCTCTTCTCTTCATTTAGGAATATTTTCATGATCAGAACATTTATTTAAGCTTTGATGTTTTATTGAAAGTTTAATTTATTTTAATTTCTATTTTTTTTTTTTTTTTTTTGCTACAGTTTCTCCTGCACTTTGATTGTCTTCTAGAATCGTTCCTGCTATGTTCCTATTTTTAAGTTATTGTGTGTGAGAAGGTGAATTTAATTTTCTTGGGCACTTTGTGTTGTAAAACTAATTAAAAAAGCCAAGTAAATAATATTTTATTTGATATTCGTTGAAAGAATTCCTGACAATATTTAATCTTTTTTTGTTTCTTAAGAAAAAACTTTCAGACTAGAATTTTATATGTTTTTGCTAATATCACTTTTTAAAATTATGTACATTATTTATTGTAGGATGGGAATTTATTTAATTATTTTTTAATGATTTATAATAATTATATCAACGACAACAAAAAAATAATACAATTATTATTTTTGTACAGAACATGTAGATGACATAAAGTAAAGAACATGAATACATTTTAAAAAAAAAACATTTTTTTTATTTTATACAAAAGCAATAAAAATAAACTTTATTGAATCAAATGTCATGTATAAAGATAAATCAGATAATTAATTAATTAATCAATTAATTCCTATTTTATTAGTATTGTAAGAAATAGTGTCTATATAATCTCTAATTTGGTCATCAATTCAAATAAATTAAGAGTTTTATTACTGAATTTAGTTTTACGAATACAAAATTTTGTTAATAAAATCATGAGATTTATCAGAATTGTGAAGATAGCTTATAATCACAGGAAGTAAAGCAAAAAATGTTTTTTTTTTTCATTGTCTGTGTCAAAATGTGGATAATTGTCAGACATTATATTAAATAAAAATTTGTTCTAAAATAATTTACAGATCCAGTTTTGAAAAGTTTTTTTCCTTCCTCAGTTTTCTACTTCCGGTAGCCATTCCACCAATAGACGATCGCGGCTCACTGACGTAACTTCCTGGCCGGTAAGTTTGCGGGAAGTTTGTTCCGTAAACATTTTATCCCGAAATCAGCCGTCAGCATTCATATCGCGGTAAGTATGTGTTGTTAACACCTAAGGCATACATATTTTAGACGGGAAATCGTGGCGGACATCAAGAACTCGTTTTTATTTGGTGGAAGGACGGAACAGTTTAACGGAACACATCGAAAACGAGGCAGTTAGCACTCAAGCTAACGTGTCTATAATGCTAGACGCGGGATTTCAACGGCGTTTGCTGCATATTACGTTCACATAAGTGATGCTGATCAGCTCTGTGTTGCTTGGAGCTCGTGTTTAGTCGTTTTAGTAAATAATCCACGAATGTAGTAGTTGTTTTCTGGATTTTTTTAAATGCGTCACATAATAAACAAGTGTTTCCACATATTCCACAAATGTTCTATTAAGTTTGTTTATGGTTGTTTACCTGCAGATTTGAGGTGTAAAGTGAACAGTCTGTCAATACTTTTTAAATCTCTATATGAACCTGAAATTAGACTTCTCACTTATTTCCACTGGTTCTCCATCATAACTGTTGGAGTTAAGTTTTTTTTTTTTGTTTTTTCTTTGGTTTTTACGTTACTTTTGGAACAGCAAAAAATGTGATCTTCTCCAAAATAATTTGATTTCCTAATATATTCAAATATTTGTATTCTTCACACAATTTCTTTATTATATAATCATATTTTTCCCAATATTCCGATGACAATAAAAGAACACGTAATTAGAGCTTTAACATAATGACAAAAATAGTTTGATTATATATTTACCAAAAATAATAAGCATTGGAGACGTTCCAGCTTTTTAGAAAACAATTCTTTAAAAAATGCTTTTATTTGTAGCACTTTCATCTCAGTCAAAGTGAAATTTGTCCAAAGTCTGTTACATATTCATTAAACAAGATTTTATGCCAAAAAATTTTATTTATGTTTTTGTCTTTAAATATTTTGATTATTTGGGTTTTATTTTTTTCTTTTTATGTAGGCTAAATTGTGACATTGTGTTGTTGCTAATTTGAGATTAAATAAAGGAATTTAATAGAAAATGATTGGTATTCTAATTTGATTTGTCATAAACTTTTCAATAAAACAGAATCTTAAATGAAACCTCATTGATTTAACTCTGAGAAGATTGTTTTAGTGTTTTAAAATCCATTTTGGAGGTTTCCAACAGTTTCCTCTGCCCCTCTTTTTTTTTGCCTCAGATGCCCCCTAAAGCCAAAGCGACCGGCAGAGCCAAAGCTCCTGCGAAGAGGAAGCTGGCCGAGGAGTTTCCCCCCGGAGAGGTTCTTACCGACACCGGGAAGAAATCCTGGAAGCTGGGAGCTCCAGTCGGCCAGGGAGGGTTCGGCCTGATATATCTGGGTGAGAAAAGCTTCACGGTTAGAGATAAATGCATTTCTCTGCGCATCGGTTTCCAAATTTTTTCTCTGTCTTCATCATCAGCGGATCAGAACTCCGACAAATCTGTAGGTAAAGACGCTCCCTATGTCATCAAAGTGGTAAGGCTCTACAACGTTGTTTGTTTCTCTACTTTTTGGCATTTTTTGTGTTAGTTTGTTGTGATTTTCCTCTTTAATTAACATTCTTGCATTCAAATCTGGACCATATCAGTTATTTTCTTTCTTCCACAGGAACCCAGTGAAAACGGGCCGCTCTTCTCTGAGCTGCATTTCTACATGCGAGCCGCCAAGCCCGATCTCAGTAAGCTGCACCGTCACTCTTCATCAGTACTCCTCACCATCACCGTAACCTCAGATCAGATGCTGCAACAAACAAATAAAAGAAGCAAACTTTCTTAATTAAAGAGATGATGTTGGAGCGGAGGATAACAGCTGGCCTAAAGGGGGAGCCGGGCTCCGCCGGCTCCGGGGGCCGCGGCTCTGCATTGAATATAATAACATTCCAAATGTCAGTCTCCCTCGACAATTAACTTCAGCATCACTAAGAAACCAAAGGCTCATCTTTTATTCATGTATTTGTCCCTGCAGCAGATTAGCTGTTGGTCACGCTGGCCAGCGCTAAAAAAAACAAAAACAAACCCACACAGTCTGTCTTCAGAGTCCAGCATCTCTAGTCGGCTCTGAGTCTTTGTTTCTCTGCTTGTCTGGCAGTTCAGACCTGGATGAAGTCCCAGAAGTTGAAGCATCTGGGGGTTCCCCGTTATTGGGGTTCAGGTCTGCACGAGAAAGGAGGGAAAAGGTAAGACCGGGATCTGGAGTCGGATTCTGGACTGAGATCAGGAGGTTTTTCTTGTAGAACAAACAGCAGGATTCTCCCTCTCCACCTCTGGCAGGTATCGCTTCATGGTGATCGACAGACTCGGCACAGACCTGCAGAAGAAGTTTGAAGAATGCGGAAAGAGATTCCCCAGAAAACTGGTCCTGCAGCTCGGCCTACGGCTGGTTGGTTGATTCATGACTCAGCACTTTGTACTGGAGATGACATGACTGACAAAATATTAGGGCTGAAGATGTGGAATTTTTTTGTATCTCGATATAGTTCTTTCCAAATCAGCTTACACACAGTGGATTCAGGTCTGTCATTATATGAAAAAAATGTTTTTATGAATGAGTTTAATTAATTTTGTTGTATTAATCCGCCATGTCTTAAAAATCTGATCAGAAAAAATATTCCACGACTGTAAACTGGTCAACATACAGGCTCGATAGCATTAGCATCATGCTAATACTACATTCCGGTCACCGAATCAACACATTTATAATTAAACTTTTGGTTGCTGCTATAAGTCCAGCTGGTTTGTCTTCCAGTTCTGATTGGCTCCCGTTAAAAATCACCTGATGTTTCACGTCTTCATCAGCCAAAACTAAACGAAACACGGAGAAGATTAGCGGACACGTGCGTTTGTTTACCTGGTTCGCAAACACTAGAAGTGGAGAGGTTAAAAAAAAACAAAATGAGAACTAAAAAGCATTGATAATTAGATACAAACATTTACCCACCAAACGGTGACTAACTTTTACTTGCCATAAAGGAGAAAATGCTAGCAACTGACGAGTGTCAATTTCAGACCCTTCAAAATAAAAGTCTATTACGATAGGCTCAATCCTTTATCAAGAAAAAGTTCTATCCCGATTTATATTGTTACCGTTTTATCTATAACATGTATTCCTTTAAAGCAAAAAAAAGAGAGAAATGCAGTTTTAATAGTTTAAAACAAGTACTGCGTTATTCTAAAATACGAGTTCAAAGCTGCAGAAACCTGTATGCTCATCTAAATGATGCATGATGAGTTTGTGGATCTACCAAAACCTCCAGGAAGGATTAAGAAAATATAAGAAAATCAACTTTAAAAACCGCTATTAGTTGTATTCTTTTTACGTACAGCTACTTTGGTTTTCAGATTAGCCATTCATGTATCTGTTTGAAAGCATTACGGTAATTGTTTAGCATGCATAATTACATTTTAAAACTTTATTCACTGTTAAGTCTGATTCTGGTAAACTGAGACTTCACTACAAAGCACCAAACAATCACAGCAGCACGCTACAACAGCTCCAGCTACAGCGACAGCATCTCTGCTGCCATCTACTGGCAAGCATCTGCGATAAGAAAATGAGATTCGATTGACATCTCTTGTCTGATTTCAGCTGGACATTTTGGAGTTCGTCCACGAGCACGAGTACGTGCACGCCGACGTCAAAGCGTCCAACCTCATGCTGAGCCACAGCGACCCCAACCAGGTCGGTTCATGTCAGGAAACCGTGAGCTGCAGCTCTGCTGCTGGAGGCCGGGATGAGTGTTGGTTCAGGTTGGATCACGCTCACTCCGCCTCATTACTCCGTTCACTCCTGCTGTGCATGCGTGTGTGTGTGTGTGTGGGTGCAGTTGTGTGTTTAGAGATTAGAAAACTGCTTTTTTTTAAGCTAACACAATAGGAGCAGGGGCGGATATTTAATTTGGAGATTAATGATGTATTGTTTGTGTTGTTATTAAAGAGTTGTTTTGAAATGACACTAAAAAATGAGCCCCTCAGGACTCTATGGTTAATTGTTTTTTTTTCTGTTGATGGACTGCAGCTGTGTCACTTAATTCTCAACAAAAGAATCTAAAGTGGGCGAAGATTTTAAGTCCAAGTAGAACTCCAGTTCTTGGAAGTGATAAGTTCATGTTTTTGGAAAGTAACCGGTCTCGGTTCTGCCTCGGTTGCAGGTTTATCTGGTGGATTACGGGCTGGCGTACAGATACGCTCCTGATGGCGTCCTTAAAGAGTACAAGGAGGATCCCAAGAAATGCCACGATGGAACCATAGAGTTCACCAGCATCGATGCTCATAAAGGAGTCTGTACGTACGAGTCTGCAGACCCAGAAACTCTTCAGGCGTCGGCAGGTTTACGTTTACAAGCTGAATGGTTTCCAGACTTTATTCTGATAAACCAGCACTTTCTCACTCCCAACTTGCCATATATGGACGTATGGGGCTCCCTCAACGCCACTTTTTGACGTTTTGGGTGGTTGGGGACACCCCTGAACCGTACATCCATATATGACAAGTTGGGAGTAAAAATGTGTTGGATAAATTCATGTTATACACAGCCTTGGAAATGAGCAAACTTGATCATTTTAGACAGCATAAGATAAAGGTTGAGAAGAAAATCTGTGATTTTCCAATTTGAATCCCCATTTTTTTTTTAAAATAAAAAAATATTTTATTTACAATTAATTAAAAAAAACGTAAGTTTACTTACTAAAAACAAATTTACTTACTAAAAAAGTACGTAAGACCACATTGGTATGTAAAAAAAACACACAAAACAAAATAAAAAAGAACAAGAATGAAATTTTGAACACAAAATAGATGCTAAATTTGCTGTAAAATTAGTCAAACATTCCATAAGTAAGCTAAAAAAGTTGTTAAATTAAAAACATGTTTCCAAATTATGTATTATTTCATCCATTCACTAAATTATAAAAAAATTAAACAGTCACTAAGCTAATTTAGTAATTCTCTATATCAAAATGTAACTTTTTTTTAAGCTTATGATTGTTTTTGTGAATTTTTGACAAACTTTTAGCAGATTTAATATTTATTTCTAGAGAAAGTTTGGGACAAATAAAAAGCTTAACACTTGTGATTAATGCTAAATTAGATGTATGACTTTCTCCCTTATCATTAATTATAGGCCTGCAAATAATACAGAGTTTGGAAACATTATTTTTTCTATTTTAAAAACTTTTAATAGTCTCTAAAAACTTACAGTTAGTTGTTGGAAAAAACATGTTTTGAACATCCATTTTTTTGTGTAGCATTTTGACAAAAACTGGTATTGACTAATTTATTTAAAAAAATGATGTAAGTCTGTCTGAGTTATTTAGTTATTTGGTGGAGGTCTCTGTATCTCCTCGTCACCTCCTGGTTTGTCTGCAGCTCCCTGCAGGCGCGGCGACTTGGAGATCCTGTCTTACTGCATGGTCCAGTGGCTGTGCGGACGTCTGCCGTGGGAGGACAAGCTGCAAGACCCCGTCTACGTCAGGGACTCCAAGATCAGGTGGGACGAAGACGGGCGGCTTCACTCGGGGTGTTCAGGTGGAAGTAAACTGACGCTCTTTGTGTTTTTCTCTCCCAGGAGTCAAGAAAACATCTCAGAGTTTATGTCCAAGTGTTTTCCTTCACAAGAGAAACCCGGTAAGAGACAATCTTCTTCCTGCTCAGACAGAGAAAGAAAAGTAGAAGAAAACTTTTGGCTTCACGGAGTGAAAGTACATTCGATAAAAAAGACAGAAAACCAGATGTGAACTCCAAAACAGAATCTCCCTTGAAAAATAGATCTAATCTTAGTGGGATTTTCCTGGTCAAATAAATAAATAAAATTGATCGATTTTCAAAAAATGTAGTTTTCTTGGACATAGTTTCTGCAGAGCGGCAGGAGTTCATTTGAAATTCACCTCTGAGTTGTGGGCGGGACTGTTTTTACGCAGAAATGCTCATTTAAAGTGAAATTTCTAAGTGTATGTCCTCCATCATTAGAGAAAAATACACAATAAAAAAATACAAACATTTTCATCCGAGTGGATCTTGACTCGTATTTGAGGATTAAAATCTCTCAAGATGTTTGTGTTGAACAAGAAAAAATGAAAAAAAAAATATGTAGAGCTGTTTGACAAAAGCAGCAAATATATTTCTTGCTGGAAACTGTCAGTTTTTTTTAAGGAAAATTGAAATGTAGTTTTAACTATCCGAATCAGCCAATAGGATTCAGAGAGTTCACTGAACTGTTTTAGCAATCTTAATCAAAAATAACATTTCCTGAGACACATTATGTGTGTTTGGACTGGAATATGGTTTTAATAATGATTTGTTCTTTACATTATTATGATTTTTTTTGCATATTATTCTAACTTCTGAGAAAAATAATCAGCTGGAAAGAAATTTTCTGAAGTGTAAAACTTGCTATTTTTTCACAATAACAGCCATTTTTTTAAGCGTCCTCGTCTAATTATAAACTCCAAATCTGCTTAGCAGAAGTTAAGATCCTCCGACAAACGCTCAGCAGGCGTTAGCCGCAACTGCAAACGGCTGTTTTGACGTTTGTTTGGGGGACCGTGGCGTCGCCTCTTTAAACCTGAAGGAAGAGACGTCGCCTCTGCTTCCTTCTGCGCCGGCGAGCAGCGGAGATGTTTGTGTGCGAGCGCAAACTGACGCTGCAGCCGGAGTCCGCATCAGGATGACAGGCGAGGTTTGTTTCCTCAGTTCAAGCAGACAAACTGCATTTAGTTCACCAACGGGGAGAGAGCCAAGCGAGGTCTTCCAACTCTTATTTTGAAGGAAAACCCGACGTGGGAAGGACAGATTCCACATCTGCTCTGCTGTTTTGAGACTTTTTGATGTTGCAGATGAGATCCAGAGGTTCATGGAGGAGGTGAAGTCTCTGGGATACAAAGACAAGCCGCAGTACGAGAAGCTGCGCTCCATCCTGCAGAGCGGACTCAAGAGTTTGAAGCAGAAAGACGACGGGCGGCTGGAGTTCACCGCCGCCAGTGGCGAGGCGCCGCCTCCTGCCAAGGTCTGCACATGTCCACCTGGTGGTTTGAAATCAAATGACAAACACACCTTAAAGGGTAACCAAACAGGACTCCACTCTCAGCCCAGATTTGAAAAGTGCAAAAAAGGGGGCGGAGCTAGGGGAGGCAGGATTAGCAGAGGAGGTGTGCTCTGGATATGTGAGTCCCGGCATTGCGGGGCAGAGCAGCTTTCGGCATAGCGGTGCGACCCCCGCCGCTCTTGGTGTCCCGTGGCGACCTTCGCCGCTCTTGGCGTTGGGGGGTGACCTCCGCCACTCTTGGCGTCAGCAACAGAGTGAGCTCTGCCGTTTTCAGCGTCGCGGTTAGAGCTCAAAGACGGTTGCGTTTCGAGTGTTCAATGATGGGCGGGGCTTTATACTGCAGCTGGAAAGCATGATGACTGAAACTTCTGGGACTTACAAGAGCTGACCAATCGCAAAATTCAACTGTAATGCCTCGTTTTGACCTGTAGGGGGCAGCAGACGGTTTTAAACCATAATTTCAGGAATTAAACAAGTGTATTTTTAATTATAGAAAAATTGGCAACACTCAGCACTTTTAATTTCTATTTATAGAGGGAAACATCCAAAAATAGTTGATTTAGGGTTTGGTTACCCTTTAAAATCAGAAATGGGAGTTTCATGAAATTTGCGGCTTTTCTGGATTGCTGGAGATAAGTCAGACTTCCTGTTTTTACATGGATCATTTTGGAACAGGTGACGACTTTCTCAGGATTCACTTGAACGCTCAGAGTTCAAGTGACTGTGATTAAAGTTCATCTTCATACCAGCAGATCCTGCTTTTATTCTTCCTCTTCTTTTTTTTTTTTTTTTTTTTTGGGTTTTCTGGAAGATTTCTGCGAGAACGCAGCGTTTCCTCCTGAAAGGTCAGCGGGCCTCTGCTCTGATTTTTGTTTGTAATTATCTCACCAATCTGTTCGGCTCAGCGGGCGCTGCGCAGAGAGACAAATGGAAACGAGAGCAGAGGGAGGATCGCGGCTCATACTGCGTCGTCACAGAGGGAGGGAGGGGGGGATTTGTTCCTCAGCAGATCATCCAGGAGGGAAAAAAAGAATTCTAATCTGAGAGGATTTGCTTTGAATTCCACCTCATTTGTGTCGCTTTTCTTTGTCCAGAAGGCGACAAAGAGAAAGAACGCAGCAGATAAACCAGAAGAAGACGCCTCCAATGAGAGTCCCATCAAGAAGAAGAGAGAAGTGAAGAAGAAAGGTGGAGTCAGCCCTTCCAATAAACAAAGTTCTCTTTTTTTGGCATCCGTTTAACTTCCTCTTCATCTGCAGAGGTAAACGGCATCAATGAAAGCCCCAAAAAGGTCACCTCCGCATCCCGGAAAGTTCCCAGAAAACCAGCCAATCCCAAATCCAAACTGGTGGAGATGAGCACCCAGACGACGCCGAGTCTCGCCCAAAAACCCAGAGGCAGGAAGAAGGCAAACTCGTGAATTCTCAGCCGGTTTCTACTGTCCGCACTCCCGTCTTTCTACTGCTTTTTACATTAAATTTTGTTTGTTTGTTTGTTTTGAAGGCAGAGCTGTTCAAATAAAAAGTAAATAAAGTCACTTTTTTTTATTCAGAAAGATGTTTCCACATAAACTCTGAAGCAGAGAATGAAACCAACAAATCTGTAGATCCCAGCTTCACTAATAGACAATCAAATAGACAATAAAAAATACAGAAAAAAGGAAAAGGACAATCATCCAATAAATAATTGAAACAAAGCAATAAAATTAAAAATATGTTGACAAACTGAATCCAACAGGTGTGATTGAAAAATAAAACAACTAGAAGAGTTGCATTACCTGCGATATGCTAGTGTGAATGTTTTGTTTGATGAAAATGTTGACGCAATTTACTTTAATTTGCTGAAAATGCAAAAACTATTTGCAAAATGTTACATTTGCTAAAAAAAAAGGAAATTTCAGTAAGGAACTATGAAAAAGTGCTGAGGTTTACCTAAATTAAAAAAAACAAATAGTAACATTTCTTAAAAATCCCTAATACATGCCAATTTTGCAAATATATATATATATATATTGTGTTGCTTGTATGAGCTAAACTCCAAATTAGCCCAAAAAACTTTAGTAGATGCCACATTAGCCAAAAAGCTAGCTTGTTGCTTAAATACTAGCTAAACTCCAAAATACCCTAAAAATCATCAGTAAACTAAATTACTCAAAAATGTTAGCCTGTTGCTAAAGTAGGAGCTAAACTCTAAATTAGCCTAAAAAAACCTCAGTAGACAACAAATTGGACAAAAATGTTAGCATGTTGCTAAAATAGAAGCTAAACTCCAAATTAGCATAAAAAAATCAGTAGATGCCAAATTAGCCAAAAAAGCTAACATGTTGCTGAAATATTAACTAAACTCCAAAATTTCCTAAAATTCCTCAGTAAACTAAATTAGTCAAAAACGTTAGCATGTTGCTAAAATATTTGGTAAACTCTAAATCTTTTGGAAATTACTATAAAAGATATGGCTGCCACGATTAGTCGACTAATCGACTATTAAAATAGTCGACAACTAATTTAACAGTCGATTAGACGTTACTTTATATTAAATGGAGTCAGAGTGTAGTAAAGTTGAAAGTTAGAATGGCATTCTGATAGCTTTTTAGACTATTTTGGCATTTATTAATGTTTTTAAGGCTATTTTGGAGTTTAGCTAATATTTCAGCAACATGCTAGCTGTTTTAGTTAATTTATTTTTTTATTTTTGTTTAAGCTAATTTGGAGTTTAGCTAATATTTCCTCTACATACTAGCTATTTTGGCTAATTTAGCATTATTTTCAGTTTTTAAGTTAATTAAGAGTTTAGCTAATATTTCAGCTAGATGCTTGCTATTTTGGCTAATTTAGTTTTTTTTTTCAGTTTTTAGGTTTATTTGGAGTTTAGCTAATATTTAGCTGCATGCTAGCAGTTTTAGCTAATTTAGCCTTTTTTTTCTAATTTAAGGCTAATTTGGCATTTAGCTAATATCTTAGCTGGCTATCAAATTCAGCGTTTCCAGCTATTAGCCTCAGCAATTTCAGCTACCAATTTCAGCATCTTCCAGTATCAGAGTTAGCATCTTCAGCGGCCAAATTCAGCTTACAGCATTTACACTAGCATTATTACAGCTAATGCTATATATCTACTTTTAGTTAGTTTAAAGCTAATGGTTAACATGTGTGCTTTACATCCAGGTTGCGCATGACCCGATTAGTCGACTAATCGGAAAAAATAATCTGTGATTAGTCGACTATTAAAATAATTGTTTGTGGCAGCTAATTAAAGATTTAAACATAGCCCATCAATATATTTAAAGGCTAGTTGTTAATCTACTTGAAATTTAGAAAGTCATTTCCTATGGGGCATATTTTGCCTAATATTAAAAAAATATAAAGTTTATAAATACCAAAAATACAAGCAGTAATGTCCTGAATTACCTGAATGTTTTGATACCAAGACTGTTGAAATCACTATAGTGTTTGCTAAGCATTCATACAATTATTTCTCTTAATGAAGCTTCTAAAATGACGATTATTTTTCTCCTGAAACCTTGAGTTTCTTTCAGCCCCCACCTCCTTCACCAACTCCCACAGGCTCCCCTCCCCACGAAGGAAGACATCTCTAATATTGCTGTTGAGAGGGCCCTCGGGGGCCCCCGCGGCGGCTGGTGGCTTTCCATCGATCGCTGCAGCCCCCTTGTGAGTAAAGCGCTCAACCCCTCCCCCCGACGGTTGACCTTATGGACGCCACCGCCACGGGCCCTCAGCAGGGGGCAGCAGTGCATAATGATAGCAAATGGATGCAGGAGGGTGGGGGTTACCTGTGTCTGTCTGCTGTGGTCAGGCCTCATAACCCCCCCCCCCCTCCTCCCGGGTCAATAAGTCGATGACAGTGTTTTTGACAATTGTCTGCATTTTTATTGAGATGTTTGTGGTTTTTATTGTAGGAAAACCCAAATAATTCTGAAGCTTTTAAAGAAAACGTTTGGAAGGAATGCAGATGAGGTGAGGATTTTCTAAACATGAAAGGTCAATATAGAGGGAGGGGGTGTTTAATTGATTTTTATTCTTTTTTTTTGGTTTATATTTGCATGGAAACACTTCAGGGTTCAAACTGACAAAGGACAGATCCTCTTAAACTTGCTCTGCTGCTCTCCTGAAAATTCAAGTATTGTTTATTAATGGTCAAACTTCTAGTTTAATTTAAGGCTTTCTTTGATGCTCTGATTTAATTCACCCGTCAGCTTAAATGTGGAAAATCTCTTTAAGAATTTTGTTTCGTTGTTCTAGAAAACACTCATCAGGTACTTAGCTGTGCACTAAGAAAAATGAATCAAAACATCAAGAAACTCTTACAAACTAAAGTGAATTCTCACACTGATAAGACGCTTTTCTTCTAAATCTGAGTAGGTAACAAGTTTTTCTATAACACAAGGATTTTGTTTTAAAAATGCCACATATAGAAAAGGCAAAATGCTAAAATTTCAGGAAACATGGACACATACTGGATGGGAAATGAAGCCTGGAAAGAGACAGAGACCTCAATGAAAGTTTTTTTGATGTGAGACAATTAAGTTGATTTGTAGTGTAAAATGAAACTTTTTTACTTTGGAATCAACAGGAAATTGCCCTTCTCTATGATCCGCCTTTAGCAGAACAGCAACATCTGGTACCTCTTGGTTTTTTCTGAAAATTCAAGTACAGAGGATGAGGACACATGTGTATGTGTTTTTTATATTTGTTCACTTTGTTAAAATACAACAGAGTATTTGAAAAAGAAAAAGTAATACAAGTTTTTTTTATCCTACATTTACGAGATTTAAAGTCGCAAGTTTACAAGAAAAAAGTCATACATTAAGGAACAAAGAACCAAAGTTCAAATTTATAACTTTTTTCAGAAGAAGTTATGTCTTTTCTTGTACATTTACAACCTTTTTATTGTAAATTTACAAAAAAAATGTTTTCTTGTAAATTAAAGCTTGTAAATTTACGATTTTTTAGTGAATTTACAGCATTAAATTTACGAGACAAAAGTCACACATTTACAAGATTTAAGGTAATAAATTTACACCTTTAAAACTTGTTAATTTACAAGAAAAAAATAAACAATTTATCAAATGACACTTCAAGTCATAAATATTTGACTTGACTCTCATAATTTAACAGTTGTGACTTTTTTCTCGTTAGTTTGTGAATCGTTTGTAAACTGGTTTTAATTATCCGTCGTATTAAAAGAAACACAAAAGATAAATGTTAATTTAGTGTAAATTATTTTAAAGCTTTTTTTCGTTCATTTTATTCAGATTTTGTTAATTTTAAAATGAAGATGAATATTTTCTGTTAGTTATTTTTTTTAATGATTTGGACTTTAATGTAGCTGAAAAAAACATCTCTTTTTGTGAGTAGAGATACAAAAATTATTGTTTAAGTGTTATTTAAGTGCTATATAAATATATAAAGTTGAGTGATGCATTACAAAAACAAGGTTATTCAAGTAAATGAATAAACAAGCCAAAAGTTTTGCGGATGTGGTTGAAGATGACAGGAGGCCAAACTCTAAATCACCAAATCAGCCCATTTTCCAGGATCTGAAAGCACCTGCATGGATTTCTGACAGTCTGGAGTCTGTTGTGACCGCATTAGACGGAGAAGAGAAATAAAATCAAAGTCATTTCTCTTTTCATTGTGCTTTAATGTAAATCACATGGAGCTCTTTGTCTTGCGCTGGTGAATAATGTGCTGTGTCAGTGGCCTCCTGCGTCTCCTGCCTGCCTCTCCTGGCTGCTCGATTGTCACAGCTTCCACAATAAATCTGCATTTCACCCTCCCCGCTTTCTATTCCGCCCACCTTCCATCCCAAAAAGTCTGATTAAAAACTTTCCAGCAGTTGCAATCATCCACACCTCCCTCCCTCTTTAGGCTCCGGGATGAAAGAATGTGATGAGATTTCACTCTGTTTGTGCTGTAATTCTGCCCAAAACACAGAAATATGCACCGGGTTCCAGGTGTTTGTGTGTGTGGGTGAAGTTACGCTACATTTGCCGTTCCAGTTGTGTGTAAATATTAGAAAGCAGTGGGTTCCTGGCGCGAGGAGAAGCCAGCCAAAGCGGCGGCGTCCTTATCGGCATTGTGCTCAGACTCCGGCGTGCTCCTGCTGTTTGTAATCTGCAGCCGCCGCTGTGAGCAAAACTGGACAGGCATTTATTGTCCCAGCAGGAGGACGCTTGACAAGAGAATGTTAAACACTCTGCTACCTGCAATTTCAAAAGGCGATAGCAGGCATGATAAAATGTACACACACGTTTAATTTCAGCTGCTCTCAGAGCTCAGAGAAAAGAATCAACAGCTTTTTTTTCAGCTGTTCCTCCTCACTGTTGTGGGTCTGCTTCTTTCTTCAGGTTTATCCCGCAGACAATGACCAAACAAGGCGTTTAGATTGATTTCTTGCTGCCAACAAGCGTTCACTTTGAAAGTTTGTCCTCCCTGCCTGCACCTTTCCCTTATTATTCACGCTAAAATATAGAAACCAAACTTGTTTTTTAACTGTAACGCCATTTCTTTTGGAATAGAATAAGAGCAGAAAATATTACTTTACATTCTCTAATTTACAAATTCTGCAAAAAATGAATGAAAAAAAGCTTTTAAATCATTTGTTCATTGTTATTTATCTTTTCTATTTATTTTAATACGTATTAAAGCCACTTTACAAACAAAAAAGAAATAAAAAACAGCTTTAAATGTAATAAATTAACGAGAAAAAAGTCAAAACTGTTAAATTACGAGAATAATTAAGTGATTTGTTAAATCGTTGACTTTTTTTCTTGTAAATTTGCATTTTAAAGTCTTAAATGCATTTAGTCTCGTAAATTTACGAGAAAAAAAGGCATAACTTTTTGAGAAAAAAGTCAAATTTTAACCTTTAATCTTTTCTATTACGTTAAATCTCGTAAATTGTAAATTTAGGAGATTCGAAGTTCTAAATTTACGATAAAAGTCGTAAACTTACGATTTAAAAAAAGTCGTAAATTTACTATAAAAAGTTGTACATTTATGAGAAGAAAAAAACATTCTCGTCAACTTATGACTTTTTTTCTCGTACATTTAAAGTTATGAATTTACGGGACTTAAAGTCATAAATTTACAAAAAAAATATTGTATTAATACTTTTTTTTTGGTGGCTGTAGTAAGTATTCTGTCGTATTTTAACAAATGAACAAACAAAAAACATAAACTTCCCCTAAACTTTTTTTTTGCTATTTTTGAATGTAGTCTTTAGCAGTTCTTCTAGTTAGCTTTTTATTTTACAATTTTGCACATTTAATTTTAAATTTGTGCCATTTTTTCCATTTGTATTTTGGTACTAACCCTCCAATACCAACATCCTCCAAACCTGATGAATTCATTTGGACCTTAATAAACGAGTTTACAGAAATAGTACCGGTAGATTCCTTGACTGTTAATAAGAAGAAAAAAAAGTACATGATCACTGTTTTATCTTTGAACTGTAGAGCATCTAAACCTAACGGAGGAAGGTGGCTGCTTAGCCTTAGGTTGAAATTACAGTACAGTCATAGTTATTAGAGAAACTAATGCGATCATGTGAAATAAACGATAATGAATTCCTTCAGACGGCTGACACTTCACTGTAAACTGTAGAAAAATGATTTGAAAGCCAAAAGCATGTGATGTCTACATAAGCTCTTTATTTTGACCCCCCACACACTAAACGTTTGGCGGAAGGAGTGCTTTCTGTTCCCCTGGTCCGGCTGGGACACTGGCCCCAGGCGGCGCCTCCCATGACTGGGGCCAGGCTGTTGTAGCTCTGAGAAGGACCGCTTTAGATGAGGTGAAGGAGCGTGTCGGTGGTCCACGGGGAGGTCATGCTCATTCAACAAACACCCAGGGCCAGTGGGGAGCCTCGGGCAACGTCCCACACTGGGGCCACAGAACAATGTTGTGGTGAAAGTCTTTGGGCTGAGGAACATCAGAGCTGAGGTCACCCGAGGAACAGATCCTGACTCTGTCCTCGCTCTGGCTCACTGGGTTAGGTATCGAAACAGGAGGAACAGCAAACTTGGATGTCAGGAAGCAGATAAAATATCCAAAGATAAAATAGGATTAAAAATAGAAAACTCAAAGTAAAGTTTTTATCTGTTAAACCAAAAAAATGTACTTTATTTACAAAGAAATACTGTTCATTTCAATATAAACTCTTTCCAAAATTGTGTAGCTTAATTATGTAAATGCTTAGTAAGCATTTATCTATAGTGATCCTCCTGTATGTTTTTCAGCACATAAAAACTCAACCACACTTTCAGCTTGTTCAGGTCATTAATGCTTGTATTTCTGGTAATCATTACCGTAATAGTTTTTAAAATATTGAACAAAATATGCCCCATTGGAAATGAATGAAAAAACCTTCAAATATCAAAATTTTGATTAGATTAGCAAACAAAACTTTTAATATATTCATGGGCTATGTTTTCATAGTCATTTTCTAAATTTGTTACCCACTGGTTTTTTAGGCTAATTTAGAATTTAGCTTCCATTTTAGTAACAGGCTAACATTTTTGACAGATTTATTTTACTGAGCTATTTTGGAGTTTAGCTAGTATTCAGGCAATGTGCTAGCTTTTTTTTTCTAATTCGGTTTCTACTGAGGTTTTTATGCTAATTTGGGATTTAGTTACTATTTTAGCAACATGCTAATGTTTTTGGCTAATTTGATATCTACTAGGGTTTTTAGGCTAATTTAGAGTTTAGCTAGTTTTTAGGCAATGTGCTAGTTTTTTTTTGTGGCCAATTTGGTTTCTACTGAGGTTTTTATGCTAATTTGGGATTTAGTTAATATTTTAGCAACATGCTAATGTTTTTGGCCAATTTGTTATCTACTGGGTTTTTAGGCTAATTTAGAGTTTAGCTTCTATTTTAGCAACAGGCTAACATTTTTGAGAGATTTATTTTACTGAGCTATTTTGGAGTTTAGCTAGTATTCAAGCAGTGCGCTAGCTTTTTTTTTTTTTTTTTGGCTAATTTAGTTTCCACTGACGTTTTTATGCTAATTTGGGATTTAGCTAATATTTTAATATTTTAGAAACATGCTAATGTTTTTGGGTAATTTGTTATCTACTAGATTTTTTGGGCTAATTAAGAGTTTAGCTTCTATTTTAGCAACAGGCTAATGTTTTTGGCTAATTTGTTATTTACTGTTTTTTTTGGGATAATTTAGAGTTTAGCTTCTATTTTAGCAACAGGCTAACGTGTTTGACCGATTTAGGAGTTTTAAGCTATTTTGGAGTTCAGCTTGTATTTAAGCAACACACCAAATATTTTTGCAAAATTGGCCTGTATTAGAATTGTAAAGCAATTTTACTATAACATTTTTCAGAACTTTAGGTCAACTTTAGCGCTCTTTCATAGTTCTGTAATGAAATTTCCAGTCTTTAAGCAAATTTAACATTTTGCTAACAACTTTTGCATTTTCAGCAAATCTATATAGCAATTAAAGTAAATTGCATCACTGTTTTCAGCAAAAGCTTCAGCATCTTTAGCGACTACTTTCAACAAAAAGCATTCACACTAGCATTATCGTGAGTAATGCAATTTCTCCTTAACTTCCACAGCAATGTCCCTAAATGTAAGTTTAAATTTATTTATCTAACTCTTGTATTTAAATTAGATTTAAGTAAAAAAAAGATAAATAAAAGAATAAGCGGCAGCTGCATATTTTCCTTTAAGGTTAATAAATTTAGGGTTTTATTTCTCAAGCTCAACAAAAAACATTTGTGACCTACTAAATGATTGCGTTTACAAGCTTCATGTTTATTTTAAGCTAACTGATATTACACTTACTAGAGCACAACAGAGCAGTAAATATGTTATCATCAGAGGGCCCAGTTTCTTCAGTCGCTGCATATTTCATATTTGCATGGAGGAGCAGGAGATAAACAACAGCTAGAAAAGAGCAAAACTTCCAATCACTGCATGAAAATTTCTTCCCCCACTCTGCACCCTCAACGCCTGTGACCGTTTCATCCTACTTTTTCAACCAGTTGCTCTGATGTCACTGATAGGCAGTAATTAACTGGTTCTTTGCCCTGTAAACCAGCTCTCCTGGGCCACATGCTACATGGAAATTCAGCGCTGTGAAATGTGAATCCACTCTGATGTCTGCCCAGAAAATACGCCAGATCTAAGCCTCACTGTGTGTGTGTTAAAGCTAAAGAGGGGAAAACATGTACTAATACGTTTAGACCTTATATTCTGCAGGAATGGTGTTTATGGTTTTATTCATTCGGGGTAATGCCCGACATTCAAAATACTGATGTTGTTGCAAGCTGATCTTGAACAATTCATGCAGAGATGATAGTCTAGATCAGGGGTCTGCAAACTTTAACACTTAAAGAGCCATTTGGGTCGATTTTTCACTGACCACAACCCATTTAGAAAATAAGAGTTTTTATTTATGTTGTTATTTTTATGAGAAATGTATATAAAATATATTTTTTTGGCATAAATACAACAAAATTTAAGAGAAAAACATGTTTTTCTCTTAAATATGAAACGATTTATAACTTTTAACAAAGGTTCAGAAGACTTCCTTTCAAAATAAAAGACTTCCTGTGTCACAAAGGGTCACTTCGATGGAGCACATCTAGTAGTAGGTCGTGTAATGTCAGGAATTAATAAAAAAATATATATTTTTAAACATTTGTGGTGCTTCTTAGCCAGAAATTCATAAATCAAAATTTCTAAAATTCATACACAGCTAATTAACTGTATTTTTTTTAACAATGGGTCAAACTTAAAACTCTGGAATTTGTCAAAATGTTTAGTTCTTTGTACTTTGGAGGTTCGCAGAGTGATAAGTTACTTATTTTTTTAATTTTACTCTACAGTGACTTTTTTAAACTAAAAGCTTTATATTTTTCTTTAACCAAAGAGCCAGAATGGAGCAGTAGAAGAGCCACACGTGGCTCTGGAATCACAGGTTTCAGACCCCTGCATGGTCTAAAATAAAATCAAGACATTTAGGTTTATGACAAAAAGTAGAGTTCTTTGTGTGCACTAAAAAACATCAAATCTCCCACTTTTTTTTAATCCAGTTTCTAGTTTAAGTGGACTTTATTATACATTCAGGATTTGGGCTTGGCCCCTTGGTTCTAGTAAAATGAACTTTGAATGAAACATTTGAGACAATTCCATGCTCTTGTGGGAACAGTTTGGAGCGGCCACAAGAGTTGAAGCTGTAGCTGGAAAATTGGACCCACATCATGTTGAACTCGGGTTAGGAATGGGATGGCACTCCAGTTCATCCCAGGCAGGTAAGAGAATACTTTTGGGAATATAATGCATCATTTTGCATTCAATATATTACAAAACTAACTTTTCTAAAGAGATCTAAATGCTTGTTTTGAGACAACACACATCACCAATGTCCTGTTGACATAGTTTGATCTTGAAAACATATTTTAAGCAATATATATATATATATATATAATGAAACTAGGTTGTATGTACTTTTTGCAATATTTTTTTAAGCAGAAGTTTGTTTTTGCTTGATGATAGGAAACTGAAATCTCTTTTTGACTTTTAACACTGTTGTTTTTAAGACAAATGTATCCTAAAATGAGACATTCTTATTACAAGAGCTAGATATGTAAATATCACAAAAAATGTTACAATGTTGTTGAGTCTTAAAAGACCATTATATCACTCCTTATCCTGAGTAATCTTATTAAGACAAATTCTACTTGTAGAAGATTTTTTTTCACTTATAAAAAAATAAAAAAATGTTTTACATATATATTTTTTTTAATTTCTACTGGTAATTGTTGGGAAGGTTGCACTGTAAACACACTGGATTCCAATCACTGCAGCTTAACAAAATATATTTGTTTATACGGAACTCTCTAAAACTTTTTTTTTTTTTGGTTTGGTTGCTTGCAAATATACGACTAATTCCAGTTAAAACCGGAGTAACTTTCTGTATATTTGCAAATCAATGGAATTAACCAATCAGTGCTGTCCAGATTGTTGGACAAATTAATGTCAACTTATTTGAAAGACATGAATCTGTTTTAACAGTGATTAAAAAACCAAAGAATAGTTTGACAAATGCCTTTTAAAATCAAATAAAAGTGTGATTTTGTCCTTTTATCCCCCAATTTTCTGACTTTTTATTGTTCATTTTTTTCCCATTTAAACCTGCAATCCCAATTCACCTGTTTTGATATCTTTTTATTTCTATAAATATGTTGTTCTATTAAAACAGTGAATGCACCTCAGACAAAATGCAAAAGAACAAAACAATAACACTCAGAGTAAAAAAAAGATGATTGTTTTCCAGTTTTCACATGCTAACACCACACATATGCCTCTATTAATATATACACATCCACTTTTATACATGTAAAAGTTTTAATTCCAAAAATACACAATCAATAACAAACTGATAAAATGAATATAACTTGTGAAATCTGTTTATTCTCTCATTAAAATAAATGTTCTCACGTTACAGTTTAGACGGTGAGAATATTTCCTCCCCCATGTCTTTGCTGAATTTAGGCCCCTTTAAGCTGTCATTACAATAAAAAATACAATCATGATCAGGTGACCTCCACTGCAGCAGCTGTGCTCCAAGTGCACGTCTTTATGGCCTCCGAACGGGCTCTCCCTTTCCCATAGTGATGAATGGGAAGACGGAGGAGGGAGGAGGCTGCTACTCAGGTTTCCCGCTTCCACCTCATTCTCTGCGCTCCCACCTCTGTGGCCCTTCTCAGCCTCTGGTGCCCCGTCCTCGCCCTCTCTCACCATTAAGGCACTTGGTGTTGCACCGGAATGGTCGGGCAGAACGAGAGACGTGGAGGATGTGAGCGTCCCCCGTCCATCTGTCGTGACTCCAGGATCAAATAATAGGATTCTGTGTGAGAATAGCAGATAATTGCGCTCTGTATTCTGCTCTCTGAGTGTATTTTAACCCGGCGCTCCTTGCCTGCCTGGCACTTTGAGGCAGATGGTTCTGTGTTTTGATATCTGATCTACAGAGGAGGGGTCAGGGGTCAAGTTGGAGTTCAAATCCAGTGGAGTGCATTTTCTGTCCTCCTCCTCCCATCTTTCATCTTCACAGAATATGGATGTCATTCAAAAAAGGACATTCCACAAGACCCGTGCTCCGGCTGACCCCGCTCAGTCGGATGGAAGCGAGCGGCAGGAAGTCCACGCTAACCCACTTACAGTGGAGCTGCATGCAAAGGTGTTGAGCTTTGATGGAGAGGGGGCAGAACCGAGCCCGCATTAGCTGTTAGATTCAATCGCCAGGCAGCAAAGGGAGGAAGAGGTCAGCGTGGAGGGGGGGTGGGGTTTCCCCACAAGGGCTGATCAAACATATTCATGTCTAAGACAAAAACACATCAGTTCATGTAAGGGCAGTATGGAGAAACTCCACAGAAGCAGAAAATCCCACACTGTAAAACATGAAACGTTGAGTCAGTTAGCAAAAACTCGAGTTTTTTACATTTAAACTATTAGTTTTTTTTATCAAATTACATTTTTAAGTTGAGTAAACCATCTATTCAAAAATGTAATTTCATAAAAACAAATTATTTTAAGTGCAACAAATTTCAGAACTTTTGTATCTCGTTCAGTACTGATTATCATCCGTTTCTATGGAGTTCCACTTTTTTATATATAAAAACCAAGCTTGGAAAATGTGTCAGGACCACCAACAAAAGATGAACTCCATTTAGATTATCATTAACCTCATATTTAAACTTGTTTCTTCCAAATAAACTCTACCCTTCAACTCCGGCAGTCTCACTAACTTGATTTTCAGACAATGTTGCCGTGGTAACCACACAAGCATAGGTCTAAACCAGGGGTGTCAAACATACAGCCGCATCTGGCCCACCAAACGGTTTAACCGATCCCAGTCATGGGGGAAAAAATAATAAATAAAAAGCACGTTTCTAGCCCATTCCTTTGCAGAGTTTTGGTTATTTAGAGAAATGGCCGCAATGCGCAGTTCTGGAAAAAAAGGAGAAGAAAAACTGGCATAACGAGAGGGGCCTCTGGTCACACGCAAGATGGTATCAGAAAAAATCTGTAGCCGGAAGTGGAAATTTGACAACTTTAGACAGTTGTGGTGGTGGTTCACTTTCGGCTTATCCCTTTCGGGGTCGCCACAGCGTAACAGCACCCACTGTTTCGCATCAGTGATTTGGCAGAGTTTTTACGCCGGATGCCCTTCCTAACACAACCCTGTACTTGAGGAGCACAGGGACTCAGTTAGGCAGCAGCATCAAGGGTCTTGCCCAAGGACCCAATCTGGGTGGGGATCAGTGGACAACCCTGGGGATCGAACCCAGGGCTCCTGCGTGCCAGCCCTTCACCTAGCCCACTGAGCCATTTCCTAAACTTTAGGAAACCCTTTCAAAATGATACTTTTTCAGAACTATCAGCTTTGAAGTTTTTAAATGTAAATAATCTGTTACTGTCTAGCGCACAGGTGTCAAACTCCAGGCCTCGAGGGCCGGTGTCCTACATGTGTTTTAACCAATTTGCCATTGAAGCTTCTTATTGGCCAAACACACTTGATCCAGGTGCAGCAGATAAGGCAGGATTTCTGGAAAACCAGCAGAATGTCGGCCCTCGAGGCCTGGAATTTGACACCCCTGGTCGAGCAGTTTAGTGCACAAGATCAACTTCAAATGGGACAGAGAACATTACTTGTTTGATTTAAGACCATATGTTTTATTTAGGACCTATTAGGTTGCTGGTTCGGCCCACTTGAGATCAGACCAGTAGAATGTTGCCCCTGAACCAAAATGAGGGTCTGAACCCTTCAACTATAGTCACCATAGTCAATACCAACATAAGTTAGGAGTTGAGCAAAACAAAAGAGTTGATCAGGCTGACATCAACTGACCAATCAATAAACTTCCTGTAAGGAAAGAGATGTGTCCTTTAATGCCGTTAGCTTTGCAGTTTGGAGAACGTTTTCAGTAAATTTTAGGAGAACATCAACTCATAAGAAGAAGGTCTTGGGATCAGCCTCCATCGGCCCCTCCAACAGGTTCTGGTTCTGGACCGTGTTCTCGGTCTCTCAGAGGATTGCGAGCGGCAGCCTGTGGCGTTCTGCGTCTCCAGACTGCAGATAAGGAAGAAGATGGACTGGAACAATGGCTCCTAAAATATCGTCCATTTCATCAGCCAATTTCACAGCATGAGGCCACAACAGAGGAAAGCGAGCCGTCCCCACTAATTAGACTCAAACCACATGTCCAAATTTAGTTTTAGAGATGAATGCACTCACAGAAATGAAGGTGCTAACTAGGACTGTTTGACCAACTCCCAAATGAAACGTCTTTGTTTGCCTTCTGGTCTATCTCACCTTAGTTAGAGTGAAGTCCCTGATGACTTTCTTCATCCTCCTCCTCAGATGTCTGGGCTCATCTCGGACTCATCATCGGTACCTGTAGAACTTCTGTTTTCCAAAAGCTTCCACGTATTCTCCTAAAACAAAGAAATAAATGAAGAGGCATAAAGAGAGGCTTGTTTTGTATATGAGGAGAACGGGGCTGTAATTAAACACCACTTCCACATTAGGCACAATGATTGAACCAATTGTTAATGTCATCATATTAATGAGAGCAGCCTAAAGAGCAGAAATAACCATAATACTATAATCAGCATCTAATCAGTGTCTAAGCATTTTTGTAAATCTCTTGAATTGTTGAAACAATTCTTGATTCCTAAAAAATCTCCTGATTTTACTGATACGTTTGTCCACTTGAATTAAAGATGAAAGACGAGGAATTGTCTAGACATGATGGAAGCAGAAGAAAAAATCATGATCCAGACCAGTTTCCAGGTCTTTAGACTTCTGAGGAACTTACAAAATATTTCAATTAAAGATAAACTTTTTTGCCATTGAAATCTAACAAAATAGAGTTTAATAGCAACATGTGAACCCACAAGGGAATAAGGAAATATTTCTTCATGATTCTCAGATTGACTTTTTTTAAAATCAGATCACTGTTTTTTCTGGGCTTTGAACCTCCTTTTCATCATCATACTGTAGATTGAGACAATTCAAAGACATCCCATGATGCAAAGCTGTTGTTTTGTCTTATCACAGTATTGCCGAGTTTCCAGTGAGTGGTACGGTACGGTCCAGTCCAGTGTTTTGAAAGTTTCCATTACAAAATGAACACATTAAGCCGGACCAAACCATGCCATTTTTTTGACCCCAGGGTTAAAGGTCCATAGCGTGACGCTACTGTTGAAAACCACTGATTGGCGGTATGGAGCTGTTCTGGGACCATAAATATTTGAAACCCAAATAAAACATTTTGAAAAAAATATTGATGTTTGGCCAAAAAAAAATGTCCAAAACTTTTTTGCTCTTCTAAAATAAACTTATTTTCAGCTTCAAATGTTCAGTTTTTTTCTGTTTCAAAATTTCAATTTCAAACCTTATTTTCCAATTTCAAATCTTTTTTTCACTTTCAACTCTTTATTTTGGTTTACGAATCTGAAAATTTCCGTTTACAAACTTTGGGCCTCATTTTGCCGCTTTGGGGCGGGGCTAACGCGAAGGACCAATGAAAATCGATGAGGGTGGTAACTTCAATCCCAGTGCATTCACTGACTCTCAGAGCTGTGATAATTATGCTAACTCTGTTAAAAGCTTTCTTTGGGTTTAATAAGGGCGACCCACCACAGAACCATTAAAAAAAAAAAAAAAAAAAAAGAACCATTTTATGCAAGCATAATAAAGTTTTCCACTCCTGTATGTAACACAATAAGATGGCGTTTTGAACGGGCTGGAAAAGCGTTTTTAACTCGCGGTTTGTACGCGTATAAACTGCTTTTTACACCCGTCTTGGGTCAACTTGGCACTATGATAGTACAGACAATACAGCCATTTTCAGGCCGTAGTTACCCACGTTCTCAGAGTCAGTGAATGCACCAGGACTGAAGTTACCACTCTCATCAATTTTATTGGTCCTTCGTGTTAGCCCCGCCCCAATGCAGCAAAAAGTTTTGAAACTAACATTTTCAGATTGAAAAACGAAAATAAAAAGTTGAAGTGTTTGAGTTTTGAAACAGAAAAAAAAACAGAAATTTTGAAGCTAAAAATAATTACGTTTATTTTAGAATAGGAAAAACCTTTGGACATTTTACATTTTTTTTGGCCAAACATCAATATTTCTTTTAAAATGTTTTATTTGGGTTTCAAATATTTATGGCCCCAATTTGGCTCCATTTTGCAGAAGGTCCTTTCCAACAAAAGAAAGCATCAAGGAAGCGACTGTATTTCTCTTCCCTGCCCCCAATCTTCTCTTAAACAACATTCAATGCTTAGTATATATGAAATAAAAAAGACAAGCAAAAAAGAAAAAAAAAACTAACTTTTTTGCCTGGTCTTTTCTAAACTGGACAAACCTTCCAGACTGAACTACTCTGTGGAAACTAGGTTCAATTGTTCCATTGTTTTTGTGTTCCATAGTGTTCAGTTTGGTTCAATCAAAGGTTTCTTCTAGATGACAAAACATTTTTCCCATCCATGCAGGCATACCCCGAGCTCACAGTGGTGTGACACCAGTGTCTCTATACAACATTTGAAATTTGTAAGGAAGTTATGTAGTTGAGTTTTTCTTGCCAGCTGTCAAGGATGTTTGTAAGTCCATGGAAGCTTGTGGCTTCAAAAACATTCAACATCTTTGAATTTGAGATACAAGCTCCCAGATTATGTATCCACGTGAATGTGCTGACTATGCCAGGGCTGGGATATTCACAGGTATTCTCTGGTCAAATAGATGTAGATAAAAGTCAAGAGTAAAACAACTTCATAAGGAACAAATGAAGACAAGTCTACAGCTCCAACAGTCATGAGTTCGACCAGTGACTGTACATTAAATACTGGTGTTACCCGAGTCTAAAGCCTCCGGGTGCATTTGAGCTACTAGAATCTGACCCAGAACCTCAAATAACTCACAACTCAACATCCCAACCCACCTGAATGCAGAATGAAAAGCGGCGCTGCTTATTATTCCGACCGGGAGCAGTGATTTAATGTTGTCTCAGACAAGGAAATAAGAAAGGACGGTGCAGGTTAATCTCCCTCACACATACAAAACAGCAAACATGCTTGCACCCCATCCCCTCACCCCTCCAGTCATATCAGCAATCTAAAATTTCACTTACATTCCAATTGAATACAAGCTATCATCACCGGCTGGCTTTATCTGCTGTGATGTATACCCACAAGCTGAGAGAGGGAGGACAACGCGCAACCTATTTGTGTTTATGGCTTTGCAGGGGAAAGAGATAAATGACCTCCTGTTTTTATTTGGTTTTAATGAAGTAGGGACCGAGGGACTCCCAAGCATCCCTCCTCTCTCCCCGCCTGTCCTCTTCCTCCACCCACTGCTACTTCCTTATTTGTGACCTAGATGCAGGAAGGCTGACAAAGGACACAGGTTACAGGAGAAGCTCCACCGGAGGAGAGTGGACACAGAGATGTTAACCCCCGCAGTCTCGTAAGCTAAGAGGAGGTCTCCCCAGGGCGGAGGAGGTCAGCTGGGACAGGAATATTTCGTGTGGCCTCCACATGTCTGCCGTACCAAATGGCCGCACCGGTTCGCCGTTAATTGGACGCCCGGGCCTCCAATTAAGGCCACGGCTCAAAAGGCGGTTGGGGAGGAAAACACGGGCGACGCATTCGCATGCATAAACACGGCCGACCCTCCCACGGAGCTTTCCTTGGGACTTCATTAAGACTGTAGTGAAGGGGCTCCTGGGGGAGAAGGGACACATGGATCCACGGAGTGAACACACAAACCTGCGTTACTGTGTACACACGGGTTGTTAAAAGCAGCTGGAGACCTGCTTAAATATACCAGCTCCTCCTCGTACACACCTCCCACCTTTCATTCAGGTTCCTCTCCTGGTTCCAGAAACCTTCAGTGACTCTGTTCTGTCCAAACCAGGGGTCGGCAACCTTTAAATTATTATTTACTGGTATCAGAATTCAGCACATTAAAGTTGTTCGTGACAAGAGCGATTAGCAGCATTTATGCCTTCATCAATACTGTATAGATCATGCGTCAAAGTCAAGGCCCGGGATCCTGCACGCCAGATCATGTTGTCTTTTGATATTGACGGCCAAATGGTATCTTCCCTGGTAACATATTGAAGCAAAACTACAATTACGGAGGCTGAGAGATTAGTTATAATGACCTATGGCAGGGTTGTCAAACTTAATTTACCTCTTGGTCTGGGCTGTATGGAGTTCCAAAAATATGTTTTTGCGTCGACTTTCTATATATTTGGTCCATTGTTTATGTCTACTGAACAAGTTTATTGAACATTTGTTCATGTCTATGCACTACTAAGGAATATCTTCTGCATGTCGTGTGAAAGGACGAGAGCTAATGGCGCTAGCAACTGTTGCTAAGGACTTTTCTGATGACGAGATCCAACGACAATAACAAATGTAAAGTTTTAAGGATAGCTGAAACATCGCAAAGTAAATACAAAGCAATCATCAACGAAGCGTGGACATGCAGAAGATATTCCTTAGGGCCCCAAAATGTTAACTTGGGGGCCAAAAATACCCCGTGGACAGCCAGTTTGAGACCCCTGACCTATGGCTTTCTTTTTGGCAAAATATATTTGATGGAGAATAAAATATCAAAAGTTATTAAGGTTTAATTTGATTTATTCTGGAATATTATTCCTGTCTGTTTTGAATCATATTCAAGTCAAAAAGTTACATTTTTAAAGTTGTAAAAATGTATTTTTAGTGTTCAATAAATGTTAATCATGTTTGGCCTGAGACCTAAAGTGTGTTTTGGGTTTTTATTCCCTGTGTGATTGAGTTTGACACCTCTGGTATGATGATACAAAGATAACAAGGTTGTTTCCAAACAGCTTAGACTTTATTCCAATAGTACAAAAATGTAATAGAACATACACTTCATTCTACCAACATTAAGCTTCTGGTCATGTGGCGCTTACAGAAACTCCAAGAAACATCTCTGATGCTACAGGCTTTGGCTAGTATGCTAAATTTTAATGTTTTTTTTCCCAAAACAAACATTAAATTGTTTTGGAAAAGCTGCTTCTGTCTTGAAAGTTGTTTACCGTACAGTTTTGATCTGTACAGTTGCATCTGAAAAAGCCCTGGCAATGTGGAGAAGGTGGAAACGAGAGTATATCTCAGCTCACAAGCCTTAAAAAAACACCTTCACTGAAAAAGAGAAAAAAAATCTGTTAAACCAAAGCCATGCTGTAAAAATATTGGCGCGTAATTCTCAGTTCAGAAGAGACTGATTGTGTTTGAAAGGATCTTCCCGTCTCTGCAGGTACCAGAGAGCATGTTGTGAGATCACCTCCGAGCTTTTTGTTTGGGCACGCTGCGCGCCTGTTAGCACCTCGCTCTTTATTTATTTATCTTCCTCTGAATGTAATGAAAAACAGAAGAGCTGTTAATATTTAAAAAGGTCGAGTGTTTCCCGGAGTGTTGCGTGTCTGAAGGATGGTCCTCGGGGAGGCTGAGCCGCCGCTCTGCTGCTTCTTCTGCTCAACAAAAGACTTGGAAAGAAGCATGATGGCTTTTGTCGTCTGGTCATGCTTGTTCCATGTTTCACGGGTGAGAGCATTTGTTCTCTCATTAACTTTTAACAACAGCTGAGAAATGTGGTATTAGTGGTCCTACTGTCTCTGTGTTGATGTGAGCACACCACTTCGTCTGTTTTGGGTTGCGAGTTTGTAAGTTCATTACAGCATCAGGAAACAAACATTGATCTAAACTTCATGAGATAAGATTCCTGAGTACCCACATTTATTTAGAAATGCATTAAAAGGGCCATACCATGATTTTCTTAAGCCTTTCAGAGTGAACTATATCGATATTTATGATCATGTATTACCTTTGGAACACTAAAAAACAAAATATTTAAGAAATATTAGTTCTTTTCGGGAGTTTTTTACTACCCAGAAGTAAAACGACTCGACTCCTGAAGCTCCGCCTACTGCCGAGTGTGCTTGCAGCCCATTTCATGACGCCATCCTAGAATCTTTTTTCATTTCTCCCACAAAAATAAACAGTTTAAATAGTTTACAAATTTATACACATACATTAAATACATTAAAAATCTATTATTTTATTGAATATATTGATAAAAATCTGATACAGTTCACATATTGTAAAATTTATTAATAAAATAATGAGATTGTTAATATCATCCAGAGTTACATGGATTCTCTAAAGGAGAAGTTCTAACAAAAATGTTCAGATCATTAACATTGTAAACATTGTTCTGCTTCTCCTAGAGCACATTTCAATTTGGCCAGTAGGTGGCGATCGTGCTATAGCATTTCAGAAGAAGAAGAAAAAAATATGTTTTGTTACTTTAAAGAAATATTTCCTTAAAAGAGTTTGGAAAATTCATACATGTGAGTAAATAAAGATGTTCATTTCGTGAGAAATGTATGTTTAGGTTGACCGAGCGTTAGCATTAGCCATCCCATAGGAAGTTTAATTAAATATTAGCATCAAGCTAGTGCAGTTTAGCTTTAAGTGCTAAATTGATTTATATTTTTTATGAATCAATTGATATATTAAGCTAAAGTCGATTATCGGTTTTATTAACCTTGCCCTAATTAATGTAACTATAATCAATTATAAGGTCTACAACCTTTTATTTTCTATGTGCCACCTGTGCCCCATCGAGGTTTGCCCATTCTTTGCCTGTTTTCAGCCCATAATCACCCATAAAAGCTTAAATAAAGTTTATATTTAGTTCTTTTTGTTGAAAAATGTGGAAGAAACACTTAAAAAAAAATTTGTTCAAAATCTTTGAAAGGTGTGACTTACCAAACACGCATGTTTGAATGACTTGTAAATACATTTCCTCATCTTTAAAACAATTAAAATGTTTCTCATTTAAAGACTTTTAATGATGAGCAATGCATGTCACAAGCAAGAAGTTTTTTTATCACCTCAATATCAAATATAAAATCATGCGATATTTTATTTTTTGTATTAGATGATCTTCACAGACAAGAACGTCCACCTTTGTCTTCCTCAGCAGAGATGCTCTACTTTCCAGCTGACTGCTCATTGTTGCATCACGTTCATGGATACTCTTAACCCATTTTTATCTTAGCGCTTGCAGGTACACACCCACACACGCACACACACATGGAGCCTCTAATTATCACCGCTGTTGTGATGCAAGCCCCTTTTTGTGTTTCAGCATCTCTGATACAGTCGCACTGACCAGCTCGCTGCCATTACTGCATGCCTACTTAATGATATTGGGACTCCATGTGAAGACCGGGTTTATGTTTAGCCTCACGTGCACTGTTCACTTTGTGTATTTACACATACGAGCTGCTGGTTTGTGTCCAAACTGTCCTTGGAGATCAATCTGCTGCCTCTCGCCTTTAATGAAGACCCCAAAGAGAAAGAAGTGTGTGTGCGCTTGTAGGACACTGCAGTGATGGCCCCTGAGGTCAGTTTTAATTGGTAGTGAGTAGCTGGTAAATACAGAGCTTTGTCACCTCATGAGACCATTTCACATCATTGAAATGAAGCCTGAGATTGATCTGCACTCACTTAACCATTGGAAACAACTTATTTTGAAAAATTCTGCCCAGTTTGTCAAAACTTCCTGTTAATACTTGCTTCTGCTCTGGAGAGAACTTTTAAATATAACTTTGAATTCAAGGAGAATTGTCACAATTTTAAATCTTATAGTTATGTTAAGTTCCCTCCCTCTCTAACCCACCAAATAGATTCCTCAGTCTGAATACAATTCGCTCTCAGAGCGGAACACCTAAGACGGCCACCGTAGCCGCTGGTCACGTGATGTAAACAAGTTAGGAATGAAGCGACCGGTGAGCCGCAGACAAATTTAAAGAATTTGTTAGTAAAGAGGAAAATATTGGTCCAAGTATTTACTTGTCAAGTTTATTTTAACACCACAGAAAATGCTTCTTCCATGCTTTTCTGTGTCTCATTACACGGCATGCACCCAATGCTGCTGTGACGTCAGCGTAAAAGCTAGCTTCTAGCTTGAACTGCATTGTAGTTCAACGATGAAACATAGTAACTCTTTGAAATGTGGTCAGATGAATGCAGGTACACAACTTTTGACATGTACCTTCAAACCCGACGTTTCCTCAGTACTGCAGCTGCCAACATCCTCTGAGTTAAAGTACGCGCAGCAAGTCTTCTTTCTAGTAACCATCTTGCAGTATTCCTCTGCCGTACCAAAATAACGGTGAATAAAAATTATTGTTCCTGATGTTTTCAAAACTGGTAATTGAAATATAAAGCTTTTATAAGTTTACTATCCCTACAAGGAGATTAAAGCATTGCACCTCCGTCTTGTTGTCTTGACCCGCCTCGTAGTCCGTGGTCAATGACTGAAGAGAGATCATGAGGTTTTGTTTACAAGCTTTAGTCCAAAACAGAAATCTCCGAATACGGCCCAAACACAATCTTTAGGACTCAATCCAAACCAATGCACTTTCCCAGTCTGACTACACCTTTAGATGATGCTAAAACCTGAGGTCAGAAGTTCTTAGATCATGGGTATCCAAATCAGGCTTCGAGGGCCAGTCTCCTGCTGGTTTTCCAGAAACCCTCCCCAATTTACTGTTGATTACCTGGATCAGGCATGTTTAGCCAATGGAAAACATGTCGGTTCGAAACAGGAAAGGCCACTTGATTGGCAGCCTGAATATAGACCAATCACAAGGTTCAGGATATAGTCTGGACCAAACGATCATAGCCAAGCAGGCCACAGGGGTGGTACAGCACTAGTCCTAATAGTTCTATCCTCACAAGTGATCTACACAACAGGCAGCAGTGGATGCAGTTTATTTACAAACAAATAGAATAGCAGAGATTTTGTTGTTAACTTGAGCTACCTCATGAAAGACAGTTTAGCGAAAAAAACATATGAAGCAGGATTTACGACAAAACTTCTTCTAAAATTAGGGACTATTTTGACTGTATTTGGACCTGATTCAGAAGGCCATGACCAACACAAAAAAAGAGCAAAATCTAGCTAGAAATGTGTTTGCAGAAACCTTTGTACAAATGCCTTAAAAAATGAGTAAAATTGTAGAAAAAAGATGAATTTTTACTTATTCAAGAGCCTAAACATGTGCACTGATGTGTTGTCATTTTTGTCACCACTTACGTTAACAATCAACGATAGAATTAAAGTGACCAGAGTGTGTTGAGAGTGAGGACTCTGATGAAGGAGTGCACAGGTCAGGTTTATGATGCCATTGGTGGGACCATAAAAAGTGTCACAACTGTAGAGTCTGGCTCACTATGATCAAAGGCTAAACGTTGATTCTGATGATCAAGAGTTCTTCTCTTGAAAATCTGTCCTGAGCTGGGATCAATCTGACTCATCTAGCAAAACCAGTTCATTCTCATCAACTATAGATTTCAGGAACTCTGAAGTTCTTAAATCTTTCTGTTGGTGGATTGTTCTGAAATATCTCAGCCATCCTCAGTTTCGTTGAACTAACCAATTTGAAGAACTTCTCAAAAGCGAACTCTCAAAATGTTTTATTTTTACTGAACAGGTCGACATGAAAATGCTCTCATCATTTTCTTCTGTCGTTTTCTTAATTTTAGTGGCGTTTTTGACTGCCTACATATTTCCATAAAAGTACTTCCAGAGAATTAGTTTACCTTAAAAAAATAAAAGTAATATAATTCAATAAACATTTGGCTTTAGACTGGGAGGTTGTGGGTTCAAATCCTCCGGCAGGTCATACCAAAGACTATTGAAAATGGTACTCAGTACCTCCTTGCTTGACCTTCAGCATCAGGGGGTTGGATTGGGGTTTCAACCACCAAGGAGCTCCTGACAAATGCAGAAAACCACTTTTTACTTGCTTTCAACATTGACGCTAAATGGCCAGAATAAACACATTTATAGAAGGACTAAGATGTGTGTGGGGGAAAAACTTGAAGCTGCAGACACGCAGAATGGTTGGCTTCAAGTAGAGATGGGACTTGGACTTCAGACTCGTACTTCAGTCTTATCAAGTAATATTTGTGCCATTTTAATGAGAGCAAAAGTCAAAGTTTTAAAATCAAAATGTCTAAAATTATAAACAAAATGTTCAATTTTGAAAAAGGAAAATACATGTTCAAAACAGATTTTTGTGTTTTCTACACAACAGTTTTCGGATGCTGTTTTATTTATTTATTTATTGTTGGCTTTGCTGCACCTTCTGGGTTCTTTAACAGGTCTGAATGGTTGAAGAATGCAGAAACCTGGTCCTACAGAACCACTACAAAGTCTGTTTGCTCCAAGTGCTTCAAGGCAAAGTCAGCTGGACTGACTGACTTGTCCCTAGTGGAAAATTGCTTGAATTCCAGCTGCTTCTTCACATCAATCGGTCAATGTAAGCATGTGAATTATAACTTGTTAATTAACAAATTTGATATGTGTTACATAATATATATATATCATCTTAAGAGAACTTTATTGCAGTGGATGGAGTGGACGAATCCACACTAATCAGCATGAACCTTCTCGTCTGTGAATGGTTGTTTAGTGGCGCAAACATTACGCTAAAGTCAAAGTTGAGAACACAAATTCAAAGTTACTATAGATAAAAAAAACGGGATTTGAAACGACACATCTGACAAATTTGTGTCGCAAACACAAAAATGTGTTCTGAAAGCAAACAATATTTTCATTTGCATCTGAGAGAAAACATGTTTTTGAAACCGAATCCTTTCCTCCAGTCTTTATTACTTATTTTCATTTAGTTCTCTGTGCTTCTGTTTGGTGCAGTGTGATTCACGTGTTGTTCCTCTTTCCCACATCCCTCCAGAGAGATTCCAGATTCCAGGTGGATTGCCTGGGCTCCTGTTCTTGGCCGTGGACCTCGCCTCCGGCTCATCTTGGTTGTGAACCTCACTTTTTTATATTTTATGACCAACTTTCTGCTTTTGTACAATTATGGTCATGAAGCCCATTGAGACAATTGTTTCTGTGATATCGGGCTATATAAATAACACTGAATTGAACATTTGTTTGTAACATAAAAATATGTTGATTTCAAAACTGTGTTCTCAATGTAGTGGAACAAATATAACTTCATAGAGTCTCTGCCTTCGCCTTAAAACTTGACAGCAAAGACTTGATTTGAGCCTTCAGACTAGAAACCGTGTTTATTTGTTTACTCACATTTTTGCCTCCAGGACATCCCTGTCAAGTCTTGAAAAAAAAAAAAATAAGTATCTTCATTATATTTTTGCCATTTAGTTTGTGGGAATCTAGAAACATCACAATTCAGCGTTCAGTCTAGCTGTTTTAAACCTTTTAATAAACATTTCTGACAATAAAGCAGTAATTTTAAATATAAATGTAAAAACTTATGACTTGCCTGTAACCTAAAGCTAGCTTTTTATTAGGTTTGACAACACCTGCGCATTTACACACTGCTAAAATGCAGCAAAAAGGTAAGCTAAATGTTCAGATATTGTAGTTGCCAATAGAGAGAATAGAAATATAATTTCAATCAAACTCCTTTTGACAGGTGACCTTTGACCTTACACCATCAAATAAACTAATTCGACAGATGCTTTATATAATGTTTGTATACATTTTATATAAAATGTATACATTTATTGTCAAATTAGTTTAATTGATGGTGTAAAACACGTGTCAAAGTTAAGGCCCAGGGGCCGGATCCGGCCCTCCAGATCATTTTATTTTATTGTTATTAATGACCCAATGTTATCTTGCGCTCAATTCTTATTTGTATAATTTTGAAAAAATATATTTTTATGGAGAGTAAAATATTGAAAGTTTTATAAGGTTTAAGTGGATTTTATTTAAATTATATTCCTGCCTTTTTATTATTCATTATGTTAAAAAGTTACGGTTTTAAAGCTTTAAAAATTGGCATTCTGATAGCTTTTTGGACTATTTTGACATTTACTGGGATTTTTTTAGACCAATTTGGAGCTTAGCTAATATTTCAGCTAAACACTAGCTATTTTGGCTTTCTTTAAAAAATGTTTTTGGCTATTTTCTAGGCAGGCCAATATCTAAACGCTAGCCGTTTAGGTCAATTTAGGCTTTTTTCATTTTTTTAAGCTATTTTGAAGTTTATCTATTTTTTTCAGCTACATGCTAGCTGTTTTGGCTAACCTTAGTTTTTTTTTTAAGTTTTTTTTAGGCTAATTTGGCATTTAGCTAACATTTTAATGGCTATCATCTTAAGCGGCTAAATTCAGCTTACAGCATTCACACTAGCATTATCACAGGTAATGCTATATATCTAGTTCATAATTATGTAAATACTTACAGTTTTAAAGGTTTAACAATTTAGTTTTAGTCTGTTTAGTAAATGTTTTTCCTGTTGGCCCGCGACCTAAGATGTGTTTTGGATTTTAGCACCTTGTAAGATTAAATTTGACACCACTGGTGTAGGGTCAAAGGTCACCTGTCAAAATGAGTTTGATGGAAAGTATATTTCTATTCTCTCTGCCAATTAAGCCCACATTATCAGCACTCCACCTCTGTGCTTGTCAGTTTGAGGTTCTGACCATGCAGAGTTTGTTGATGTTTTTTTGCAGTTTTTTGGTTGGATGATTTTTTCTCAGAGCAGAGTGTAGAACTGTTGTGTTGTAACAGCTTCAATTTTACTTTTAAGGTTTTTAAAGAGAGCCCCCCCCCCCAAAAAAAAAACATCTTTCTGACATGTGAGGAGGGAAGGGCTCATCTCCTCATGATGTCTTCAGCTTGTGAGGAGAGTCTGCTAACTTAACGGCTCCATCTCATGTTGACAAAGGCCTTCCTCTGTCTCTCCACAGACATATCAGTGAAAGTGGAGCATGGCGGGGAGAGGGGGGGCATGGCGGCATCAAAGCCGGCCTGTCAGATCGTAGGTACAGGCCTCATCAGGAGACGCAGAGTCTTCCTTCCTTCCTTTCTTTTGTTTTTCAAACAGACGTCATCTTGAGCTGATGGCAGGCTGTTGTCTAATTAATGCTTTGTGTGTGTGTGTGCTGGTTTGTGTGTGTGAAGTTGACCTAAAAAACTTGTCGTCACTCATCGTTGGATGTCACTCCCATCGCATTTTAATATGAAGGTTGTCGGGCTGTCTTGTTCCTCACGTCCTCGCTGCGGTAATTCTTCACACGGATGAAGATGACCCTGCAGCGCCGCAGAAAAACCCTCTGGACGCCCCATGAAATGGATACCATCATGTCTGTCAACCCGGAGTTATGTCCTGAAATGTTCCTCTGCGTCTTCATCGCAACTGACTGGAAGTCAGACACGTGCTGCATGAAGACAGAGTTAACTGGAGCTAATTCATAGAGCTGAGTATCGGTTATAATTTCCAGAAATAATTCAATTCGGTTCACAAGAGCATGAATTAATTCGATTCCGATTTCTTTCCAATTCAATTTTAAGTTTACAATCTATACACATTTAATCTACCATTTAATTTTATTATATTTATATTAATCTGATACAGTTCGCATATTGTAAAAATTATTTGTAAAATAATGAGATTGTTACTATCATACAGTGTTACATAGATTCTCTAAAGGAGAAGTTCTAACAAAAATGTTCTGCTTCTCCTGGATGACGTTTCAGTTTGGCCACTAGATGGCGATCGCGCTATAGAAGTACACTTTATTCAAGAAGAAGACAACAGTATGAGAGAAAATAAACGAAGTTATAGACCACAAATAGTTACTTTGAATAATATTTTCTTAAAACAGTTTGGAGAAATAATGCTTGTAAGTAAATAAAGATGTTAATTTAGTCAGCAATGTATTTTTTGGTCAACCGAACGTTAGCATTAGCCGTCCTATGGGAAATTCTATTGAACGTTAGCATCAAGCTAGCGGACTTTAGCTTTATGTGCTAAATCGATTGATTTCTTTTATGAATCGATTATTGATTTATTAAGATTTGAACCGATTCTAGTCGATTAATCATTTTTTTTCAACCCGACCCTACTAATTCAAATCAGCTAATGTGTAATTAAGCCATATCTTGTCAATATTTCACATAGATTGTTTGAAAATGAGGTGTATTTGAAGGACCCAAAGTTAGCATAAAATGACTTTAATGTTAATATTTTTCCAACTTCACTGAAGTTATGTTTTTTTTTTAAGTCACACAGCAACTATATATATGTTTTAATTGTAAAATTGTTCCCAGTGGTATTTTAGTTATTATGCAGTTTTTAGTAAAAATAATATTTTGAAGACATTTTTTCTGGAGCTCATTAGAAATGTATTTCCGAGTTGTGGGTAGGACTGTTTGTGTAAAAGTTAGCATCTGCTAATTTCCCATCAAACCTTTGTTTACTCCTGCTAGCTTACAGCCCAACCTAACACAGCAAAAAAAAAAAAAAAAAAAAAAAAAAGACGTGGTGTCCCTCAGGGATCTATCTTTGGTCCCACATTTTTTACAATTGACTTAATTAATAATAACTAGTTGTATTTGTTTATCTTGACTAACATTTCTACATTCTTGTCAGAGGATCAGCTGTTTTTTCTCTCCCAGCAGGAAGAAGAAAGTCTCTCCATCACATAGTTGGAGGTCATAAAGGAAAGACGGTTCGCGTGAAGCGGCTGTAAGGACACACTCAAACATAGTTAGGTGTTAACCTGCACTCGACATGAGATATTGACAACATTCTCTGCTTTGGCTACGCCTCTACAGCTTCTCACTTTGTAAATGAGTGAAATGAAAGTCTGTTTTCTGGAGACTCTTCATGGTTTTTACATTGAGTGGATCTGATTGAACGTCTCGTGTCTTGAGTTTGGAAATTGATTGAACCAGCGATGTTCTGCTCACATGTTGTGCCGTGTTTCTGTTTAGGCAGGTGGACAGTGAAGTGCAGTTTTGTGTTCCACTTAATCCACAATGCTACATGAATCAGACAGAAGGATGTTTAGATTGGTCTAAGATAAGAAGTTCAATACATTGATGACAAACGGCCTCCTCATGGAAACATATAGACACTATTGTAATTCAGTTATTATAATATTTAAAAACTACATTCATAAAGAAATATAATTGCCAAAAAATAAATATTGCAGATTTTTTAGATAATTAAGTGGGACTGTGTGGCTCTTACGAAACTAGACGAAATGGCTCTTTTCATGTTAAAGGTTGCAGACTGCTGGTCCAGTTTTACAAAACTAGATTATTAAAGTATTTAAGATCACATTTTTGCTGATCTTTAATATTTTTTCAGCTTTTGTTTAAGTTCTTTTAGTTTGAGGACAGATTTGGAACAAACTTCAACAGCTTGAAGATAAATATTAAATAATTAAATATAAAGTAAATGGTGATGCGAGCTTGAACAGAAACACGACTGGAGAACTCAAACAAATTAAAAGCAACATAAATGAAATCTTAGACTTAAGTAGACACAAGCTGTGATCAGAAACAGGATGCAGCTGTGAGGATTTCAAAGTAAAAGCAGCTGTGATGTAAAATGGGAAAAATCCGGAACATGGCGTGAACATCTGAGAATGTTAGAACAACAAAATACAACAAACCAAACAGGATCAAAACATTTCCTTTGGAACAAAATCCAGAAGAGACACAGAACATTTCCAGGCCTTATTAACCCTTAGTAGTCTGGGAACTTTGGGGGATTTTTTTAAAACTACTTTACATCTAGGTAATTTATTTTTAAAATTACTTTTACAGCTTGGTTTTAATGTTTGATTTCTTTTTTAGCTTTATTTTTTTCTATATGTATTTTATATTTTATTTTAGACAATGATTCCACTCTAAAGCTCAAACTTTCCAAAAAACTCAATTCTAAGGAGTAAATTTAGTCATTATCTTTTACTGCAAAAATCACTTAAATAAACAAGCAGTTTTTACATTTTATATTAAACACTCATGTTGATTTAAAACAAAAAATTTCTAAACTAAAAACCAAAAAATAAAAATCTAATTGGTTCACAAAAAGGACTCATAAAAGGATGAGTAAGTCTGTTTGGAACATGATTTAAAGTCAGTTTTTAATCTTCATTTTTGTCGCCACCATCTTGACTATCTGTGACATCATCAAACCTTCACCTTAATAAGCAAACTGGACAATTGCTAAAGAAAAACCCTAAAGATTCTGCGTTAGAGTTCAGCATTTACTACTCACCTGTCATTCAAAAATTATTCTGTCATTTAGAAAGGTTTATTTGTTATAAATACGAAGTCTAATCCTGTTTTTTTCCAGTATTTTGAACTGATCAACTTTGGAGTAAATTGACTCAATTAGATGTTCTACAAGTGTTTTGAGTTTGTTTTATGTTAAAAATGCTCCACTCCAGAAGTCAAAGTCAATAAACTAATGCATTTTTTGGAGCTTGATTTTGTTCAGCATGTCAAGGTTTTGGAGAAGAATTTGTCCTCCGACTGGAGAAGGTCAGAGCTTTATAGAGAGAAAATATAGTCTCATTTGATTTGTTTCTGCGTAATTGTTGATTTGTAACTCACGCAATACATTTTGTGCGTAACTGTGTGTAATTGTGTATTCACTTGTACAAAAATGACAGAATACAAAAAAATAATAATATTACAATTTACACATGCACATGCAAGAATAAAGAAACTTTAGTCCCAAGTATTTTGAAAAAGACATACATACACTTTTTAACATTAATTATTGGGAATATCTGTTTAAGAAAGTGGGAAAATATCAAGTTTTTCACGATTTAGGTTCAAAATGACCAATAAATAAACCTGCTGCAGTTCTAATTATTATTATTTTTTAATAGTCATTGGGGGTATAACATAAAATAACCTCCTTATTGGTCCGCTTTTCGATGTCAAAAGTCCAAATGTTTAGAAAAGCATTTAAAAGCTGACATTAAAATGTTAAAGAAATCTATTTATTTTTACTTGGAAAATGGTTAAATTTTTTGCACAAATTTATCAATCACTCACTTCCTAGTTGGAAGATTTGATGTCAAGTCTTGAGCACATTGATTAATAGAACTCTTGTAAAGATAATACTTGGGAGTCTCTGGACTTCACTGGAATATTCCATTATTGCAGAAATACGGGGGGAGACCAAACACTTTCACATGATCAGCCTCATTCCATTTCAGTGCTTTGGGGTTATTTTATGACACAGTTAAGAGTTAAATAATAATAATAATGAATAATAATAATTATTACATATTTTTATTAATATTATTGTAGTAGTAAAATGTATTTTACACTTTGATTAGATGTTCGGCTTGGGGCCCCATGAGCGTTGGGGGCGATCGCCTACCTTTGCCTAATGGTAAGTCCGCCCCTGCATTCTAGCAGCATTTAAACCCATCATTTACACACACGAGTCTTGGAGATATGGAAAGAGTCTCACTTCTGATTTGTGTGTAAATGCGGTTTTGTGTGTAACAGGTGATTGTTGTTTATTTTTTAAAAACTTGTATTGTGTAGTCAGTTTTAAGTTTAAAGTTTTGCATTTGTAAATTATATTTTTTTGTAATTTTGTACGTGTGAATACACAATTGCAAGTACACACAGTTGTGCATAAAATGAGTTAAAATAAAAGATTACGCACAGACAAATCAAATGAGACAATTGTCTCTCTATAGAGCCTGGAATAAAAAAAAAAAGACAAAAGTCAAAGTTTGTCCTGAGTTTATTCCTTTTTTTCTTGATTTATATTTGAACAGTAAAGTTATTTATTAGAAATATTGAACTTTTCCTTCTGCTTCATGAATCTCTGTTTCTAAGGTTTCAGTATTAATTCTATAAAGTCCAGTTGTCGGTCAGTTTGACCCTTCAGATTCCTCACCTTCAACTCTTGAGAACTCTTTAACCATGAATTAGCCAATTCCAAACTGGTTTGAAGGACACTCCACCACCCCCCACACTCACAAGCAGCACTGGACAGGCCCCGAGAGGCCTCCTGCCCCCTGCAGAGGGCAGCACTGTGCCAGATCACCCCAGGCTGCATGTCTGCATCA
The DNA here is from genome assembly GCF_002922805.2 of Oryzias melastigma. Lineage (NCBI taxonomy): Eukaryota > Metazoa > Chordata > Actinopteri > Beloniformes > Adrianichthyidae > Oryzias > Oryzias melastigma. The sequence goes on along the minus strand of NC_050533.1, from coordinate 3,913,550 downwards.
GATGAGAGCAAGCAGAGAGTGAAAAATGGAAACAGGCGGGGAGGGGAGGCGACGAAAGTGGCATTTCCAAAGCGCATGAACAGATACCCCCTCCCTCCTGTCCCCCGCCCCAGGCCTCATAAAATTGGACTTATGGCTGTGTTGCCAGCATAAATAAGTCCCTTTGATAGTTAGTGCAGGAAGTTATGACCCTCCTGGGTACGGCGAGGGACAGTGGCAGGGCGGCGTTTGGCGGTGGCTCGCACGGCGCCCCCTGGCTCTGATCCTCGTGCCGATTCAGGGCACGCTCTCTTCATTACCGGCGGCCACCGGGGACTTGTTTTTTGTGCAAGATTAATGAGTGCCGCGGAAATTCTCCAGCGCATCTCGATAATTAAGTCTTTGTTTATCAAAAAACAAGTTATATTAGGAGCAGGAAATTCGCAGTAATTATTCATAATCCTAACAATTCAAGTGTAGCTACCTCATTTGCCTGTGTAATTCTGCTTTTTAATTTCTTGCATGCATTTGCATATTAATTTTGCCCGTTGGCTGCTGCGGGGGCTCTGACAGTTTTCCTTTTTTTTAAAGGAAAATTCCCCCCTCCCTCACTCGACGGGATGCAGTTTCTAGAAACGAGGCTCAGCTGGGTGGCATTTTGGGCTGGGTGTTATGATAAATTATGAATTTTTTTTAATTTGATGCATAATGAAGAAAGCCTTCCTGTGTGTCTCACTTCCTCTCTGGCCTGAACTCCTCCTCCTCCTCCTCCATCTTCATCACCTTCAGCCATGTGGTCATTAGGGACAGAGAAGCCACGTCTCGTTGGCGTCAGAGGCTGCCTGCTGGGCGAGGAGAGAAGACTGGCATCCTGTCAGAGCCTCTGACTCTGGCCAACCATCCTCCCCTCTCCTCTCTTCCTTCTTCCTGCCCTCACATCCCTCCTTCCAGAACCTCTGGAACCCGCTCCGTCCGCTCAGTCCGTCTCTCTGAACCTGGACGTTCCTGGATAGAAACATCTTGCCGTGACATATGCCTAAACGTTGAGTTTGTTAAACGTTACACAACACTGACTGCTGCTGTCAAAAAGAAATGAATATTGATGATCTCAGGCGTCATGATTCATGGTGCTCTCGAGCCACTTAGAGGACAGGCGTTCTCACTCACATGAACGTACGTGCATTATTTAATAATATTCACCTGGTTCCTCTGATGAACACATGATAAAAAAACAGATGAATAACTCTAAGAAAGTGTTTTAATTTAGAATGAAGAAAAAAAATCTTCCCAGATCTGTTGAAGCTGAATTGGCAGATGAATGAAATTTACCAAAACTGGCATTTGAGCAAGCAGATGTGAAATGCAAAATGTGATCGTTTTTTAAGTTTCGTGGGAAAATATGTGACTACAGTTGGAGACACTATTCGGAAACTATTTCATGTGGTAATAAAATTTAGTAAAAAGCAAAGTTGTGGCTAAAAATTTGAACAAGTGTGACTGTCACAGTGCAAAAACACATCTACAAATTAGTCAAAAAATGTCTTTCAGTTAGCCAAAAATCTGCCAGTAGGGTAAGAGAAACATACTTACAATACTAACGGAAAGTGTGGCGAAAGTCGCTTTCATTCCATCAGAATCAGCCAATTTACATTGATTGTGTATATTTGTTACTGTAAAGTGTTATATGTCAGAGTCTTTGCACAAAACCAGTTTGCATCAAAACTCACTACATTAGCAGATATAGACCACAATGCATTGCATCTGAACAATTTTTGAGAAAAAAAGTGTTTAAATGGATTTTTTTTTCACAGATTATCCACATTTTCATCATCAGAACATAGTGGAGACATAAATTGAACGTAAAATGTTGGTGTCACAAACGGCAGACGGCTGGTTCCACTTATTAGTTCAGACAGAAACTAAGCCCAGCTAAAAGTCCACAAAGTTAAATCAGAGTCAAAGTGCAGCTGTCGGGATTCAGGTGAGGGTCAGGGCAGGCGACAGGCAAACAGAGAAAAGCAGGGTCAGGTACACAGAAGACCAGGTCCAGACAGAAACGCTCAGTAATGCAGGCAGGGTGGCACAAACAATACTTCGCACTGAGTGAGGCTCAGTGCAGTGCTCAAGTGTCTTGTGGTTGACTGACAATGAGGCGAGATCCATAGCCAAGACGAGCCAGAGGCGAGGTCCACGGCCAAGAACAGGAGCAAAGGTGATCTACCTTCTCATTGGAATGTGCATTTCGGCGCCCAGTGTTGATGTAGCATAAGGCCGATTTTCTGGAATTAAATTAATTCTGTAAACATGTGAAGAGTAATAGTTGATAGAGTGTTAAGGAACTTGCCTCAAAATTCACAAACTTTTTGACATTAAAAGCAAAATGAGCTGTTTTATCTCAACTGAACTTCTGGAATACAAGGTTCTTCTCAAGAAAAACAGGGAAAAAAAATGGAAAAAACATGTTATTTGAGCTAAATGCAATCTTATTTAAAATTCAGCATGTGTCCTGACAGATGGGAGTTATGTTGTCTCTCTTCCGCCACGTCTTAGCTTCAGTTGGAGCGTATCTGGTAGATACAGAGCTTCTTTTTATCCCGTGGTTTTTCCATCAGGTGAACGTCTTCCTCTTTGTTCTCCAGGAACGGAGAAGTTTCTACATACTGCACACACTTCCACTCATATCTCCCCGGCGCGCTCATTGGTGTGATCCAGAGAAAATGTCACAGCTTGTATTGTTGAACTGCAGCACTGTTGTGTACACGCAGACACAGAGTCAGGTTGACGTCGACCCTTGACCTCTGCGTATCCTGGCCTTGTTCGTAGATTTGAGTTACAGCTTGTGCATGTTCTTCATCTGTTAGCGGAGAGTCAGAGTTCAGCCTTTGCAAACAATTTATGCATGCTGCTGTCCATCAGTCTGCCCAGCTAATGTGCAAACCTCTGAATAATCATGGGGGGGCAGAGATGCAGTGAGAAAAGAGTCATCGGGCACGCTGGCGACTAGTAATGTGCGATTGGATGGCGGAGACACGACCCTTGTAATTACAAGGTGTCAAAGCGTCCTGCTGCCACCACAGAGGGCTGGCTGCGGCTCAGGCGACACTGAGGGGGCGCCGAAATCAGGGCGGAGGTCAAAGCAGATCACACCTCACAGTCAAGGGAGGTGACATCTCAATCAAGCATAACCCTGCAGTTTACATGAACGAGGGATGCTTCATGGAGTACACCTTTATGTTTACAGACCACTTTAACACAAGCCTGAATTTCACAGCTAGAGATGTCCACCACCCCCGAGAGCATGCTGCTGTTAATGTCACGCCACCAACATGAATTAAACATTTGTGAGTTTTTTATTGACGTCAATTGATTAATCGTGACCAAAAAAAAAAAATCTGTTTACTGCTTTACTTTATTTACTTTTATGTTTTATTAGTCATATTGTTTTATCGTTTTAACATATTCCACTTTTTGGAAACAGATTTGTTTCAGGATATTTTGAAAATAATTAAAGTGTCTGAACATAAATGTGTGAATGTCAGTGCAGCTACAAGTCAACAAAACTGTGAACACAAAGTCAAGAAGATGGAAATGGACTACCATGGACATAATTTTCTTTTAAGACAGTCTTAAGTCCCGGGATGCCCAAACTTTTTCACTCAAAGTGACAAAATCTAAATGGGAGTCCTGTCCACTTTTTTCAAATGGAAGGGGTTAGGCTTCAGGGTGAGGGTGGGATCATCTGGATCCAAAAAGATAGCACAAGGGTTAGATATTATCACCTGGATATCAGAAGGACTTGGTTCTCAGAAAGAAAGTTCTCCAGTTTCTGGTCCTGATGAAGGATCTCTGCCACTTCCTCATTCTGCTTCAGGATTGTCTTCAGGATACTGTTTTTTCACCCTGAATACATTTGTTTTTTTAAGGGGGATCACTGGAGGGTTCTTCTTTCTGTCTCTAGCAACTACACATTCTCACTCCCAACTCATCATATATGGACGTATGGTTAACGTGCCCTCTGCGTCACTTTTTGACGTTTTTGGTGTCCCCAACTCGTTGCTTTTTGTCGATTAGGTTGTTCCCATTAAATCAAGGGTCCCCATCCCTTGGGCCGGGGTATTGGACGCAGAACCGGTTACAGAGTTAGGGTCTACTGCAATGGCTTAGGGTACTGGTACCTGACACGTCCGCGTCCCCAGGGTTGGGAACCCCTATTGCCCAATACCAAAGGGCCCTCGGACTGGTACTGGTTCACGGTCCGGAAGTTGGGGACCACCTGATTTAATGGGAAAAGGCAGCACATCAAAAAACGACGATTAGGGGAGACTCAAAACGTGACTTGAACCATACGTCCATTAATAACAAGTTGCGAGTGAGAATGCGTTGGTGCCAATGGGATCCCCTCTATATGTCTTCTCCAGAGGGCCCCATGACATTCAACATCTAAGTTACAACTGTAGGGTTGAATAGAGCATTCTTAGGCATGAAATATAAATTAGAAGCCATAATAAGCTAACACAACTTTGGGATAATCTTGTATTCACTTGGGAAACCCGGATCACCCAACATGAACTTGATAAAGCTACAGCATTAAGTATTAATAGGTGTGTTTCAGGGGCTGCAGGGCCTATCAGACACCCACGTTACACTTTGGCGTTACTGTGGGACACATAATTCGTCACTGCTCTTCAAGAACCAGCTTTACCACCAACCCTTGTACTTCACAAGGCTCCTCCGCTGAAGGTTGAGAGGCTGTGGAGGGGTGACTGAGAGCCAGAAGTAAAGAGATATCCACAAAGAGAGAGGAAGACGGGAGAGTTGGCGGTGGGGGGGAGCTGCTGTTCTTTTGTGGCACCCTGCCTCCTGATCATTTACATCAAGTTGACATTCGGAGAGTTTACTCTGGGGTCTGTAATTGTATTCTTTCGCCAGTTCTGCATTGCCGACCGTGAAAATGGAATCTTATCAACCCTGACCAATTTTTAATGTACAAAATGAATTGGCAGGGGTTCAAAAGGAGGGGGTAGCTACAATTCAAATCAGGTGAATGATACACAGCAATTTTTGTTCGGTGAATGATTGAGCTGCCCACCTACCCCCCCTGGCCTCCCTCCACCTTATCGCCCCCATTACACCGGATTTATTTTCCCTTTCAAAGAAAGCTCGGAAGGGAGCAGCTGGAGCTAAAAACACACAAGTGTTTGCATTTTTGTGTGAATTCATGCTTACTTGTATGAATGCGGGAGAACGCGTCCATGTTAAGAATTCCTGAATGTTTCTGTGCATGAGTGAGAACATGATTGGAACCGTGTTTGGGATTCTTGTCCACTTGTTTGAGGACCACTACCTGTACTAGTGAAACCAAAACCTGGATAAGAAAGGTCAACTTTGGTTCATGCTGTAGAACAAAAGAAATTAATTCCGCTTTACTTTTAGAAGTTAGAAGAACGTTATTTTCTGCATTTATAACTTTATTGTGAAATGTAATGTTTTTCCATCACTCGTCATGGGGATAAGCTGGAAAATTTAGAATATCGTCACTCATCAATAATTTCTGTTAGCCTGATCAACAGCAACATTTGTTTTCCGTTTATTAAAATTTACTCAACTTATGTCAGCAGCCAAGAAAGACGCAAACTACAGTTTGCTCGAATTTGTGGTGAAAAAAGATTTCTTTGGGGAACTTTATGAACATTTGTTTGGCAACCATGCGGTCAGTCCAGAGGGCACAGGTCGAGAAAAGGAGGTCTAATGCTACGTATGCATTACTCCCCAAAGCATGGAGCCCCTAAAGGGAAATTAAAGAAAAAAAAATTGAAGAAAAAAATATATATATTTTTCCTCAAATTTAAAGTTAAAAACATGTGCAACAGATACTAACTGGTTCACACCAGTTAGTATCATTATTTATTTCTAAGAAATTGAAGTTAAAAAAAATGTTCTGGTAAGTGGTGCACACCAGTTAGTAACTTTTTTTTTTCTTTTTACTAAAGTTTTTAGAGGAAAAAAAGTTCCAGGTACAATCTGGTGAGCACTAGCTACTAACCAGAATGTTTTTTTCCAAAAAATTGAAGTTAAATAAAAAAAAAAAAAAAATCTGTGATTAATCGCGATTAATTCTTTTTTTTTATTGATTTCCGGCTTTAATATCTATCTATCTATCTATCTATCTATCTATCTATCTATCTATCTATCTATCTATCTATCTATCTATCTATCTATCTATCTATCTATCTATCTATCTATCCTGGCAAATCTATCCTAGAGTCTTGGTTAGAATTAGGTAAACAAGGTAAATTGTCATAAAATGTACCTAGTAAAACATTGTAATTAATATTGATTAATCACAACACAAAATGTATTAATCTGATTTTTTTTAATCGATTGACAGCCTTAATTAAAATAAATATTGCAAATTTACAGTTTTGTGTGTGATTTCATATTGTGATTAAGTGGTCGGCAAATACTGTAAAAAAAAAAAGTTAATTGTGATTAATCGCGATTAATTTTTTACCTGTGATTAATTAGTTAATTTTTTTTATTCGATTCCGGCTCTAATATTTATCTATCTATCCTGGCCAATCTATCCTTTAGTCTAGGTTAGAACCTTTTGGACATCCCATCTGCTCCCATTTTACAGTGTTAGAGTGTTAATGATGTTTGTCATTGAGAAGTCGCACTGACTGTCCACTCCTGAAACTCCTCCTCCCTGATCTGGCTCCTGACCTCACGAGGTTTTTGGACACGGATGCTCAAACCCAATCTACTGTTTTATCAGAACAGCAGAGCCGAAAACAGAGAGAATCCACATCAAAGCTGCACATATGTTAAAATTGCATAAGTAATAAAGATTAAGTAGAAGTTAATGACATCCTCAGTCATGCTCATGAAGGTAATCTCTGTTTTTTTTGCATCAAAATTAGATTTGGAAGGGGCGAACAAACAGGGGGTGAGACTCCGGCATAATATTTTAATCAAATTGTCATGAGTGAGTGGATACAATTAGGGAGGCTGTCAGTCACCGAGGCAGGGATGCTGTTGTTGCTCAGCTGTCTGTCGAGGACGTAGGGGGGGTTGGAGGAGGGGCCTGAGAGCGTCACATCAGTTTGCTGACCCCCTGAAAAAAGAAAAAAAAAAAAAAAACTTCTTTTCAGGGTTTGCAAAATTCTGCCACAGCAGGTTGATGAGCGGAGATTCAAATCTTGAAATGAAAATGTCAGAAGGCGCTGATGTATAAGAACAATGAACAAACAAAGTGAGAGGTTCGCTCCTCCCTGCCACCCTCTCTTGTGCTTGAGCGCACTCGAGTGCAAACGAGTGTGAAAAGCGTAGCTTATTAGCCCAGTTTTAGCCCGATTTGTTTCCACATGTGCCGGGCTGTCTGCTCATGGGAATGTAATCAGTTTAAGACATACCTAAACAGGACCAGGGCTGCTTTCCCTTAATTGGGTCATTAGTTGAACAAGAAACACTGCAAGATTGTTTTTTGTTCTATTTACTTTGGTTAAGATGCAAAAACAAAGAATTTTCTGAGGAATTGCAGCCATTTATGATGGTCCAATGATCCAGCTGAGTCCTCATGCATTAAAACAAGCCAGTTCATTCCTCTGTGAGGACAGGCGTCTTCGGGACTGCTAATTACAGTCAGACGAGCTGATTGATGCTGGAAAAACTCTCTCACTTTGTCCTTTCTGAATGGATGATCTCCCTCAAAGTTTACTTATGAATTCTGACGTTTCAGTAGACAACAATCTTATTTGTTATCATTAGTACTGCGATGAGATAAATCAAAAATCTAAATAAACACACTAATTAACAGATTTGTGTTTTAGGGGAGAAGCAAACTGATTTACAAGTCTGTCGGTTTTAGTAATTGACTTTCTGTCGCGCGAGTAAAACGAGCAGCTAAAGATGAAGGAACGATTGTCCAGCAAATAAACCATTTATTGCTTGAGAAATGTATTGTGCATGAATATGCTAATCTGGTTTAGCCCTCTTTGCCGTCCCGTCCCATCTGCTCCTCTTCTGCTGCTCTGTGACCAGTTCTGGTCTGTTTCGTTTTTCAAAGCAGAAAGTGGATCCCAAACAAAGACCCTTTTGTTCAGCAATTAGAGAAACAGTCAATACCGGTCAAAAGTTTTAGAGTACTCAAAAATGGTCAGATTCGGATTCAGAAAGTGTTAGATTTGTGGACCAAACTTCTGAAGAGCATTATCTCTACTGCACATCAGAGGAAGTGGTGTTTCTAACATCTTCTTGTGGCATTTTTCCTGATGATTAATAACATATAAATAAAGAAAGCTCAAAATGTCTTTATTCAAATTGTTGTGGAAAAAAAAAACCTGCAGTTTGACCAAGAAAATACTCTGGGCGGGGCACAAGTTCCTTGCTCCGCCCCATTCTGATGCATCCACTTGAAGATCCGCGTAGGTCTTTGTTTTCTTCGTCCAGCATCTGAATCAAAACTGTACGACTCCAATATTTTTCAGTTTTTGTTGCACCATTGTAAAAAGTGAAACATTAGATCAGTTAGCAAAAGTTCTGTAATTTGTTACATTGAAAGTAATTATTTTTCATCAAAATAAAATTCTGAGTTGATAATTTCCTTCACTTAAAATTTTACTTTGATGCCAGCTAATATTTTTGAATGTCACAGATTCTAGAGCTTTTGTTAATTAATCCAATGTTTCAACTTTCACAGTGTAGGTTGGAGATGTGAGGAGTTGTAAGCTAGAAGTGGAACACTCAGCAACGGGAAGGGTAAAAGGTTCAGCCCACAACTCACACGCAAATTTTGAGTGAACTACTGCTGCTCTGCAGAAACTATGTCCTAGAAAGCAGCACAGTTTTTTTGATTTGGGCTAAAAATAGCATAATAATAATAAAAAGTCCATTAGGAACGCTTTGAAAACAAACCAAAAGAGTCTGCATAGAACAGAACAAGTCCAATATAACCGCTTCTGCTCAAAGTAAAAGTTACAGACTATCAAATATAAATCACTAAGTCCCCCTATGACATTTAAAAAAATAAAAATGTTCCCAGTGGGAGAGACTATCTACTTCCTACTATTGGCGCAACATTTTGGTGCGCTTGAGGGGACTCTGGCTCTGCTCACAGAGAAACTTTCTGCGTGCAAGGGAAAAAATACTTTTGACAATTGGGGGCGGACACAGAGGACTGCACTGGCTTTCTTCTGATTGGTCTATTTTGAGGATGACGACGCCTTCCACATAGGTAGGAAGTTTACGTTTTCAGATGGGCTGTAGCCTACCGGCCATGCCGAAACGTTGTTGGGACAACAGCTAAGACTTTAGAAAAACAGTGTTCTCCCTTTTTCGTAGGGGTTAGGGAACGGAGACCTCCGCGACTACAGAGAAGCCCCTCGTCGCCTTCTTCTACTCGGAGAGGATTAAACACTAGCAGAGCAGAAAGTGGGGGTCTGAATTGTCCGTGAGGAATGTTTGATATATTTGTAGAGATGTCTTATTTCTGCGTGGAGTTTTGACATAAAAAAATGTCATTAATGAAGTTTTTACCCAAAATCCTAGAACCTAAATGTCATTTTTCATGTTGATCTGAAGCCACTGTTTCCAAAATCCTGGGCTTGGCCATTGGTGGTAAGCTGAGGGTCCCTGTCCTTGCTCCGCCCTTTCTGATGATGATAGCTGTGTCTTACTTTACACATCTTCACTGATCAGCCTGATCGATAAACTCGATCAGGCAGATCAGGAAGCTTGAGCATGCACTCTTGACTCACCGTTGTGACATCACAACAGCTCATTAATTTCCACGATTGACAGCGATTTAAAAGGAGGAATGCAAAAACTAAATAATTTTTTATTCCATTTGTTCTCTTTCATAAGAAAAATGCCACATATACGTGTCATAAACTAAAAAAACAGGATTTTTCATCAGAGATGGTCTTTAAAAATGTTTTACATACACATAGACCCACATGGCCTGAAATGTATCACGCTTGTCCAAAAGACTGTCAACCACCAGAAATACAACTGATTTGGATTTTTTTATTTAAAAAACAGATTTTGTTTTTAAATGTGTAGAATTTCAAAGAAAAGGTAGCTTAGTAGAGTTATATAATACGGCCATAGGAGGTGAACAGACGCTCCTTTGAAAGCAGCTGAAGCATGGCTAGCTTAAGCTCTTCCCAGGTAATGCTCTGTAACTGATACATCCAGTGGAAAACACAGAAGAACCTCCAGAGACCCTTTTTGTGCAGCATCCATGCTGGCATTTTACATTATGCACGGTGTTATCAATAATCATCAGTGGGCTAACTCTCTTTATTAATGTGTTGTGCCTGAGGCCTGAGCCGGGGGGCAGCCTGACTGAGAGCCCCGGCTCATGCCAATGCGATTTCCAGTCATTTGTCTGCATCATGGGCCCCTGCATCGGGTGGAGATTGAGCTCCAGCCAACCTCCACCACTTAATCAGCGGGTTAATGCCAGCTTCTGAGGGAGAGGAGGAAATAAAACAGTGCCCACGAGTCACGTGGTGGAGGAAGAAGCGGGGAGGGTCTGTCCTGTCGTTCTCTTCCAGTCTTTTCTGGACCCCTTTCTTCTTCATCCTTTCTTTCTCTGTCTGCCACCTATTCTGGGGGAACATGGCGTCCCACAGCCTTTGTGAAATGTAACTGCTGGTATGTCAGTGTGTGTGTGTGAAACACTGATGCACACATGCCTGCCTGTGCTGTGGCAATACGCTCTCACTCAATCAGATTTGCATAAGTAACCTCTCAGCAGGCCTGCTCCGCTGGCCAGGTGCGCTGCTCTATTTGCATATAGAACTGTGAGGCTCCCCAGAGTCACTTTAGACTCCAGTGACTGCTGAGTGAGCCCACATGAAATCTGAATTAAAAACCCTCCGCCCGCCCATCTGACACCCTCCTCCATCCCTGCCCATCTACACACCTACTCCCCTTGCCTCCATCGCTTCCTCCTTGTATATCGGTTCATCTACCTGGGATGCTGCCTCCATCTCTGCCGCTGCATTTGCATTTTCCTCCCACATTCTGGATGCTGCTATTCACTGCTGCACGGCTGGCTTAATTCACTTCAGCATCTACTTCTCAACCAGGAGGACAGCCCTGTCCTGATGTCATTGGCTCGTCCAGTTGTGAGGATGGGTTCACGGTTCTTTGTGTAACCACACCTCCAAGCATAAGATGGCAGCACCTTTGTTTAATTTTGAAACAAATTAAACTGATTTTTTTTTTCAAAATATCAAATTATTTATTTCTTCAAAAATATTATCACACAGATAGCAACAATTTGTTAGTATTAACTGGAGGTCCTTCAATCAGTTTCCTCAGATAAACAGAGCAGAGATATCACTTTCTTTTTATTTATTTCTTATATTAGGTCAAGGTTCTGAACACAAGCTTTCATTTAGAGCTACATGTCAATGTGGTGTGCGAACATGTATGCAACTTTTTCATTTGGTGACATGAGACGTTTTTCTCTACCACTACTAGAGCGTCAGAATTCTCTTAGCTGAAGTTTTTATAAACGCAATCTAGCGACTGTCATAACTGTGTCTGTCCATTAGGGGGCGCTCCAGTTAGCCTCCTTTAAAAGCTATGAATTTATTAACTTTTTTGCCAAATCTGAATTATTAACCTACCCCACCCCTCCAATTGTGGGGACATTTGAAGGGGTAGGATTTTCCAAAATAATTTTTTAAGGGCTAACCCTCCCGGTGGACGACTCTGCATCATTTCTTCACATTGGTCGGCTCTGAATCGCAGAAGTTTACGTTTAAATGTAAGTAATTACTTTTTGTTTTAGCATGACCATTTTAAAGTTATAAAACCGAAGATGTAGCTCAACACTAACGTAGCTGACCAGCGACTATTGATGATGTCATCGAGTGTAATTGATGTTTTAATTTGAAGACAGTATTTTTTTTTTTACTTTTGGATTGGAGGGCTAAATTTAGGGGTAGGCAGAAGCCGTAGGGGTAGGAGAAGAATTTGATCTATGTGTGGACTCTACGTAAAGGCGTAGCCACATGCACCCGTTTGTTGGGTTGATTTGTACAAACTTGCTAGTGCCATCTCAAGAGACATCATGAAAATGGAACGTAGGATTTTTGTGCAAATTTATCTTGAAGTTTTTGAAAGGCAAATAGAAGTGGCACTGACTTGTGATGTACAGGTGTTGTTGTCGTATGGTGCCTTTACACATATCTTTAGTCATTGGTGAGGTGCGAGTACTGGTCCATCACTGATCACACGTGAATCCTGCACTACACGGAGTGTGCACGCAATAATCGAGCACCCATTGAATAACCAAGGATGCCCCTCCATGCAAACAACACTCTGATTGTCTTGTGTCTTGTAGGGTGGTCTACTATTGATCGAAAGATTGCGGGTTTGATTCCCGCCTTGCCCGCCCATGCGTTGAAGTGTCCTTTGGCAAGACACCTAACCCCGAATTGCCTCCGGTGGAAGGTTGGCGCCAGTGTTGAGCAGCGGAGCCACCACCAGTGTGTGAATGGGCCTTTGACTGTAAATGTGCTTTGGGCCTTCGAAGGAGGGTAGAAATTGCTATACAAGTATACACCATTTACCATATCGACAGTTAGGGCCTCTCTGGATCAAAAAATGAAGTTTTGGGTGTCCCCAACCTCCAGTCCACAAACCGGTACCAGCCCGATACCGGTTTGTGGACCGCACCTAACCTGGTATCCTAACCATAACCCCTGGGGTAGGCAACTCCAGGCCTCAAGTGCCGCCTTCCTTGCTCTGGCATGTTCTTATTGGCTGGACACATCTGAACCAGGTAACCAGTCATGAGTAGGGACTCACGCCCCTGCCATAACCCGTTACCGGACGCGGATCGGTGCTGGTTCTGGATGCGGTACCAGATATGGATCAGGTTAGGGTTAGGGTTCCGGTCTCAAGGTTTAGTCTGCGTTAAAAATGTATGTTTTTAAAGTTTTTAAAATGTAGTTTTATTTTTTCTAATAAATGTTTATCCAGTTCGACCTGTGGTGGTTTCTCTGAGTCCAGCTAAGTAGCCTTGTGTTGCACTTATTGTCTTTTACGATTTCCAGGTGTGAACTTTATTTATTTATTTGAAAAAAAAACTCACATTTTTTTTATAATCTGACTGCTTGTTCTAAATGGCTTCTCTGTTTCGTCCTGCGTTTAGTGTCTTCTGATCTTCTAGACCGGATGCATCTCATTTTAAGTGCTAGTAAGCGACAGATGTTTTTTTTTTTTTTCGTTTACGATGTCCTAGTACATAAAACCTCAGCACTGAAAGTGGGTTTTCTCTCTTTTTCTCCAGTGCTGTAATCCATCACCTACTAAACTTGAATATGTAAGAGGATAAAAAGGTTGTAAGATCTATTTCTGGAGCTCCTGCCAGGGTTTCTAGAGGATGACACAATTTCCTTCAAGTCTGTAAGTGCATTTTTATTCAGCGGCAACCGCGGTTGTAAAATCTTAACAAAACACTGGAGACAACAGTTGCAAGGCAGCGTCAGTGTCTGCTTCCCTCTCTCATGTAAATGCCAGGAGGAAGATATTGAAATGCATGCCCCGCTCTTTTCACACTCCATGACAGCGCCACAGAAATTGGCTCTCTGGATCAGAGTCGTGTCCCATTTCTGCAGATAAAACTTGTAAAACAATTCATTTTAATACGGGGCAGAATCCACAGCTGCTTCAGACCAAGCAGGAATGAATAATTTCAACCCTCTGAGCTTGACCATGACTTAAGGGTGTCCCTAACTAAGGGCTATTTGTTCAAAAACCCCTGGATATGCCCTGCAGTTTCTTATATGTTAATGTTTCCGGGAATTCATTCTTAAATAAAAGGGGGGGACGTCCGCAGGGGGGAAGTGGTGGTTGATCATTTTTCCAGAGACTGTTCAACAGACTGACCCAAACACAGATTTGCCCTGGTTAGGTTTCTTTTGTGTCGTCTCGTCTTCATTTGAATCTGACCTTCCTCTCCCTCAGATTATCTCAATCTCCTGCTCTACTGAGCCATTCTGTGAAGTTCAGCTGTTTACTGGTGGCAGCAGGTCAGGCTGCATGCAGCATGCACATGAAAGGACACTTGTAAAGTACGAGGGGGGGTAAAGTAAGGGGCACGCAGAAATATAATAACATAAAAAAAGGTGAAGGCGAGCAGAAGCACAAGGTCTTCATCTCTCATGTATAGAAATTGGAAACGTCTGGCCAGCCAGGGGTTGCTTATCTCAGAGGGCAGATAGCATCACGAAACAAGCCTGTAATGGCCACATGCTCCACTTGATAATCCCCTCCCTCCCCTCCCCTCTCCGCCCCGCCGCTGTCCGTCCAGAGATACCAGGCCCTGGTCGTAGGGCTTAAAGCTTGGAGAGCAGGGGAGCATTACTGATTCAAAAGAAATGCATTTGGACTCTTTCAGGGTTAACATAATAGCTTCCCTGGCCTGGCCCTTGCCTTGTTTTTGATTGATACTTTTCAATTACAGTCCACTCCTATCCAAGCCGGCCGGCCCTCGCCCCCTCCCCAAACATTCAAAGTGCTTTTTTTTCTCCCTCCAGTCTGTGATAACTTTAAACATTTAGGGGGTACAAGAGCACCAGTAACCCTGTTTAGGCGGCGCAGTAAATTGGTTCCATGTTCAACATAATAGCACTGACAGGCTTTTGCTAGGGAAATCAGTCCGGCAAAGGGACATGCCAACGATAAGACATCCAGCTTTGAAATTCTATTTCTCCGTATCAGAATTAAATCTGGACTTTATATTTCTTTTTTCCGGGGTGCAGGCTTGCTCCGGTCGCTTCCCGGCCTCCACTATTTGATCACAGGGTGACAACTAATACTTACCCCTGAGATCCTTTGCTCCCTCTATTTTCTGCGACTTTGGACTTTATATTTATTCCCCCTGCCTTCTTATTTTTTCACACTGGTTGTCAAATCTCAGATGATTTGTCCGTCCCCAGGATGTAATGCGCTGAAACGCTCTCTAGCATTTTAAGATGCTACTCCGTGCAACACAGACACTGCAGCTGCCATGTACAGTTGAAAAAGAAAACAGCACAAAGCGATTCACTGCAAAGTTTAGTAAATCTAAGGTACGAGACCAAGTCATGCATATGAGGCGCACGGCGCAGTGCCTCTCCAGGTAAACACATCCGTAAGCAGCAGCAGTTCTGCAGTCATTAGCGGAAGGAGCGCTTTCCAGCGGTATCTGGTCTGATCTGATATCCATGCAGCTCACAGTGACAGCACCGGGCCCTGCAGATAATTAATCTGTTTAGCTGAGGGGGCGGAAAACCACCCGCCGCTGGGTCAGATAAGTTTACGGATTTCCACATTTTAAAGTCGTCTAGTCCCTCATTGGCACCAAACTGTGCAATATTCTAATGCCAATAATTACTATTTCCGATTGGATGGTCTCGGATGAGTCTGGTCCAGCTGTTTCATCAAGCATGTGTGTTCGTGTGTGGGACTGCTAGTACAATCCACTTGGCTGCCTCTCTTATGGGGCGACATCCAAAGGAGCTCCTGATTCCCTCCACTGCAGAGGAAACAAACTGTTCTTTGGTTGTTTGGTGAAATGACATATACATACTGTTCAAATTCAAGATAAGTTGAACTTGAATGAGAGGTTTTTAATTGAAGGCTATCTCTGAAGCTATGATCACACCGCCATCGGAAACTTGCATTTAAGCGACTGTTTCCAATGAAACGTTTATGGAAATGCGTTCAGACCTCATCACACCATCACTACAACACTATTTGGGCTCTGCATACAAAACACGTCCATTGAACATTTAAAAATTTGAATTATTTGCAATCACGACCCTTCTTTTCTCTACGTAAATTCTTAAAGTCTCACTCTGATCATCTTTTTACCTATTGTAAAAGCATTCCTACTAGTCAATTAATTTTGATGATGTCATTTTTAGCCAAAATCCCCAAAAACCTATTTCATTTTCAAGGACATAGTGTCTGTAGGGCGACAGGAGTTCATTAAAAATTTGCCTGACTGTTGGTACTTCAGCTGGCATCCTATAGTACCTTTGTTAACTCTGTCCCGCTACCTTAAAGCCCCTAAAAACCCCCCAACTTAAGGTGTGCTGACAAAATGGCGAGCAATATTGGAATCATCCAGACGTAAAGTTTTGAGTTAGCTTCGACGGGAAAAACTAAGACGTTAATGGATCTAGATCTAGATGCATCAGAATGGACTACAAGAGTTTTCCAATGGCATTTTTTTTTCGTGATTCACAAGGATTTGAACAACAAAGTACCCAGGAATGCAATTTTAAGCTTAGTTTTCTTTATACATGTTCTCGATCATAAAAAGATAAATGCCACAAAGACACCAAAAACATGATGTGAGTCTTTGAAGAAAATTATTCTTTAAAGAAAAGATAATCAGAAATATATATATTTAGTTGTTTTCTGCGAACTGTCATGAATTTCCAAAAGAACTTTTAGGTTTTGCTTTAGCAGCTTTCCAAAAAAAAAAAAAACGTGTTTTTTTGACTTTTTTTTTAGGAGAATTATTCAAACGACTGAATGAACCTTGAAGTTGTCCCACTTAAATGTAAAAACATATTTTCCAAGTATTCACATTTTCTGATTAAACAGATTTATTTGGAAGATCCAGCCGTCTTCCATTCTAAATGTTCTCACCGACGGATTTTGGGTAAAAATCTCACCATATATGACTCCATTCATCCTTTCCTTGATACAGATTAGTTGTTCTGATCTCTTTCTAGAAAATAAGCCCCAAAGCATGACATTTCCTCCTCCATACTTCACTGTGGGGATACTATTTTTGGAATGGTAATGAGCATTCTTTCTCCTCCAATCATGGCAAGAGGCTTGACTGTAAAAAGAGAACTGGATTGAGTGACCCCTCCCCCCCAGTACCTGCTTGCTCCAAGAAGCCAAAACCCATAGACTTCTATAGAGAAATAAGCTGCTATTACTCAGTCATTCTGTTGGTCAGAATAACAATTCTTCCTCTGAGACCTTTTTCTTATCACCTTCTTGCTAATCCTGTTTTTTTTTTTTTTTTTTTTTTATATATATATTTTTCCTCTTTGTCTCAAGTTATTCAAGCTTTAAACTGACCAATCAGATGCCTCTGTAAAAGCATGTGGTGCTCCCTAGCCCCACCTCGAATTTTAATTGACGGATTCTCTTGAGCTGCTTTCATGACTGAACAAGCTCACTCATGATTGGCGATAGTAGTTGCCATAGAAACATTGACTCAGACCGACTCAGACTAATCACCATCGACTGGCTCCAACATGGCGACATCCAGATCATGGAAAAATGGTGACTTAATTGGCTTAATTTTGCTGGAGCTGAAGGTTAGGCCTTTCCTATGGGGACATCACAGCTCCTTAGTCCCATTGTCCGTATACAGTCAATGGTTTATCCCAAATAGTTCCAATGTGGTCACATGACCTTCTCCCAATCTACCTCTAAACCTCTCCAGAGACCAGTACATGTCCAGACAGGTCTGGACATGTACTGGTTTAAGAGCCTTTGGATCTCTGTAGAATGTGAATCCACAATGATGTTGTGTGTTACTATAGTAACCTCTATTACTGTGGTCCCAACTCTGCTCAGGTAAATGACCAAAGTGGAGTTCTGGACTGTTTACTCAATCATTTGTGAGATCATACATGAAGTCACATATTTATTTATTTTAATACTGTTCACTGTTAGATAACATAGACTTTGTTTAAATCATCTTTATTTCTCTGAAGCTCCAGGACTAGGCCCATCTCCTTTCTTTTTTTTATCTTTTACTTCTAAGAGGACGCTGTCCTTTCATTTATCTGGTACCTATGTTGGAAACATTAGGGCTTATGTTTAAAGTGTTTTTGTCAGTTCTTAAATATCAAACACTTTTCATCTGACATCAGAGTTACCTTGTCTTTGTCATGACCATCGTTTTTGTTGAGTTAAGAAACATATTTTTATGGGCAAATGTGGAGTTCTATACAAACTGGAGAAGACTTCCCTCTTTAAATGCCTGGAAACTTGAAGACTTTAATTACTATAGCATGCTCAGAGGAGAAATGTACAACAAATTCAAAGATTTTCTTTCATGACTGCAGTAGGAAACAGGTGGGATGTTGCACCTCTTGCAGATGTCAGAGGGTCAGCGGCATCTCCAACCCCGGCCTTTATTTATTCTAAGCATGCAGCAGAGGGGTGGGGTGGGGGGAGAATAAAGGGAGAGCAGGGAGGAAGAGGGGGCGAGGAGCTCCTGGGTCTCCGGCTCTGACATTGTGAGTGTCAGACTCCGATCACTTTAATCAGGGCGAGGATATGCATGATAAAACGGATAAGGGACTTTAATCAAAAAAATTCGCTGGTCTGGAAACGTGACACACTCCGACGAGCACGCCTCACTCACACGCCCTCCTCCGCTTTCCCCGGCCCCCCCAGTGTCACCGCTGCTGCCGCCCCGGTCTGAGCTCCCCATGAATATGCATGGGCCGGCAGAGAGACAGGTCCCACATCAAAACAGACCAGATGAGGAGGACTCCGAAGCTACCACATCTCCATGGAAACACATTGATAAACTGGAGGACACGTGTTAACGTCTTTGACACACATAACACTGATAAAGGGGGGATAGCCCCCCAGTTAAGGACTGATTCAGGCATTAGGGTTAACTCCTCCACTCACACACTTCCTGTTTATCATGTGTTCTCCATGTTCATGCCCTCACTTAGCAGGCGGCGCCGCTGTGCGCTCCACTGCTGCTTAATGATAAATTACACATGTTGGGGATGACACGCCTGCCTCCACATAAAACCCAAATACCTTCATCTGGATAACTTAATGCATTTGGATGCCATGCGGCGCGCACAAGCACATGCACTCTCATTTGTCAGTGGAATGGATGACGTACAGTTCAAAGTTCTTTGAATATCGTTGGGGTGTGATCTTCAGTGTGAACTTCACACTGAAGGATGAAGACTTAAAATGTTTACGTAAATTCTGGTTTATACAAAGAAATACTACATATACTAAATATATAAATACATTGTGAAGTAAAACCTGTTGAATTTAGAGAAAAAAAAAATTGAAAGAAATTTTCAAAATAAAAGCATTAAAGTTTAAGAATGACAATATTTTTTATCAAAATGCAGTAAAAAAAAATAACAATTTTGCTCATATATAAACTACTGTTCAATGTACAAACTTAAATGAACTAAACAAGTAAGCTGATGACTGTTTTCACCCTCAGAGTATTAGTTGATATAGTAACAAACACTATCTCAGATCACAAGATAACTTTAATTTTTCTACATGTACAAACTAAGAAAATAAATTGAAATTGAAGTTCTTTTTTTGTGCTAATATGATTTAACTACTAAAAAAATGTTTATCCAAATATGGATCCAGACACTGCTTTTAAAACACATCAAAAACAGGATAAATAAAAAAAAAAACATCACAAAAATAATGGTGGATCTGTATACCACATGCTCTTTGACATACTGTAATTTTTTGGACGTTTTGGCGATCACTGACAATCGCTGATTCTGACATGGAGAAAGCAGCTTTGCACTGATACGCTACACACTGTTAATGTAAAGTTCTCCATAATATCGCAAAGCTGTTTATATTCAGAATAAAAAACCCAGGAAATGTTTGGAGAGAGCTGTGTACACATAAAGTATATTTATGTAAGAGGGAGCTTGGGTTTTGCATAAAATTAATCATTTATTTACACTATTGCCAAGATTTCAAAATCATGTGTCTGGAAAGTGCCAATTAGATTACGAAGGTTTCGATAAGCAATCGGTTGTTAAAAAAAGCATTAAAAACATAAAAAAAAAATTATGAAAAATGTATAAAATAGAAATCCTAGCACTGAACATTGGGAAATTATGCAATTTACATTTACTGTAAATGTATTTTTGTGTCTGAATAATGAGCTAGTGCTGGTTGGATCAATCCAAAATATCGATATTGGTGATTTTGACCGGTATCGGATTGATACCCAAATACTCAGGATCGCCCAGCCCTAATTAACACCCTTTAGTTCCACAGCTTTAGCTGGAGTGTTGATGTTCTTTGAACTTCAGTAACTATATAAAAAAGTATATTCATTAGATTTCAAGTTAAACAGTAAACAGAACACCTGCAAATCTATGACTTGGTCAAAACAATAATAAAACACATTTTTTTTCAATAAGTAGTTTCTGATAAGATTAATAGACCTAATTTTAACGCATTCTCACTCCCAACTCATCATATATGGACGTGTAATTTGGGCCCCCACTATTGGACATTTTGGGTGTCCCCAACTCGTCGTTTTTTGAAGTGCTGGCTGTTCCCATTGAATCAGGGATCCCCAACCTCCGGACCGTGAACTGGTACCGTTCTGAGGGCTGCTTGTAACGGGGCACAGACAGGTAAAAAAAAAATGCATATGCTAATCAGGGGTTCCCAACCCTCGGATACAGGTACAGGTACCCTAACCTCATCTGGTACCATGTCCCAAGAATTGGGGACCCTACAGCCAATATAAAAAAAAAACAACCAGCACATCAAAATGACTAGTTGGGGTCACCCAAAATGTCAAAAAGTGACTTGGAGGAGGCCTGAATGAAACCATTCCAACATCTTATTAACCAAGTGACTCATATCTCATGTCTTTCACCCTTCTCTGTGAATGTTTGAGTAGAGCATTAGAATAAAGGATCGTTCATATCGGCCGTGTCCGTTCTTTGAAACATGAATGCATCAAAACTCTGTTCCGGCCCGTCCAGATGCTGCGATCCATTCACTTGGACTGCCGCTCACTCCTCCACACATCAAAGCTAATGAGGTCTGTTCAAGTGCCATGGAGGGACTCGTAAGGGAGCGGGGGTTTGTGTGGGGTGAGTGTCGGGGGTGACTACATCACGGCATAATTGCTTCCCGAGCTATGCTAATTAATTAGCACATACATGCATTTGTGAGCGGGTCATACACGCAGAGCCAGATGGTCTGAAGGAAAACACGCATGTGCATGAAGTGCTATCAGGGAACAAATAAATAGTACATAGCAGGCGAAGCTGCTGACATTAGCATAATACATTGGATGGAGCAGTGCAGAGAATAAAGAGCATTAGCACCGTGATGGAGGGGACACTTCACAGACGAATGGATCCTCTGGCACATTTTCAGCACTGATGGCTCGCTGGTTTCCATTAGCTTCTTCTCCTGTCCATCATCTCATTGTGCATGTGTGTTTGTGGGTTTTACTCACTTCATTAGGACGGTATCCAGCTTAAACCATGAGAATGCAGGTCCCGAGGAGAGAACGTTGGATTTACGTTAGACTAAATTTGACCACATAGATCATAAAAATTTATAAATCATTTTTGCTTTGACGTTTTTCTTCTTTTCATCTCAACTTTAAATAACCTCAATGGTGACTTGGCACTTTAAGAATAACCCAAAATCAATTGTCAATCAACGTTTTGACTACAGTAGTTGGATGAATTGCAGTCTCAGAAGATGTACTCAAACTGCTTCCTTTCAACACCTTAGCCTCGTCCCGTTCTTCCTCATTTCTTCAAGTAACCAAAGGAGTGCCCCAGGGCTCAGTTTTAGGCCCCCTTTTATTTTCCATCTACATCAACAATTTGTGTGCAGATCTCCCTAATGCCATGTGCCGTTCATATGCAGATGACACCATCCTATACTGTTGTTCCTCCTCAATTACTCAAGCAGCGTTTGCACTCACTAAAATAGGTCCTAAAGGCAGAAAAAACAAAGCTACCAGAAAATATCCCAGCAATACCAACTGCTCAAGGTAAACCCGTACACTGTGATGAGCTATAAGCACCTTGTTTTTTTTTATTAGATGGTAATCTGACTTTTAAGTCCCATGTCACTAATTTGGTCCGTAAACTGAGGGTAAAGTTCGGATTCTATTAGAGAAATAAATCCTGTTTTTCTCTTCAAGATCCTAAACTTCTAATATCTGCAATATTCTTACCTCAGCTGGATTACTGTGATATTCTGTATATGAATGCTTAAAAAATGATGTGTCTTGTCTGTGAAGACTCACGAAACACTAGCTGACCACTGCTATTTTCGCAGAGAAAGTGTTTGTGTTAGCCTGGGGGCGGAGCAGACTCTTCTTGGAGGGGGCGGTTCTCAGAAATCCATGAATTGACCAAAGTATCACTTTGTGGTTCTTTAAAGGGAGGACTGAACAGTTTAATACACTTAAAAGCTCAAAAAGTTGATTTTTGATGGTATGGCTCCTTTAAAACAAATGGTGTTTTTATTTTCTTAAGATTCAGCTTTTGCAGTGTAGAGAACATTTAATTCTCTTATTTTAAGGCCTTCTGTTTTTTTACTTGTCCAGTTTACTTGTTCTACAGTTTAATTTATAGTGCAGCAAGACAGTAAACTAAAAGCTTTTCACTAGAAACTGGAAATATTTGGTGTTCTTAGTCTTACAAGTAGTAGATTTAGGTTGTAATTTCATTTTGTAAAACAGTTTGATTTAAAAAAATAAATATATGATATTGTTTGAAAAAAAAAAACATCTAGAGTTTAAAAAAAAAGATTATGTGGAGTTTGTGAACTTTAGCAGGGTTTTTGTCATGCTCTGTTTTGAGTTGTCCCATAGTCACACCAGTTTCAGGTTCAGTCTATTTAAGTGTCTGGTTCTCAGTCTTTGGTTGTCAGGTCATCTGATATGCTCAGTTTTGTCACTACTTTTGTTGTTAACTTGATTTATCTATTTATTTATTTTTTTTGGTCATGTTTCAATTTATATATTCTGCCACCAGGCCTGATGTCCTGCATTTGGGGTTTTTCACCACCAGTTTCTGACAATTTAAGACATCTGGGGGAACATCCAGTTTTACATTGACAAAAAAGCTCCAATACAGGCGTGTCAAACTCAATCGCACAGAGGTGCTAAAATCCAAGATCGTGGGCCGAACAGGATGAACAGGATCTGGCCCCTGGGCCTCGACTTTGACACACGTGCTCTAAGTTCAAGTTCAAATTCAAACAACTTTATTTATCCCCAAGGGGCAATTCTATTCTAATATGAAGCAACAATGTTACCTAACACATAGTTGTTTTTTTTTTTTTTTAATGGCTTTAAAAAGTCCAGAAGTTATTCAAAACAAAGTAAATAAATGCAGCTCAAGCTGTTACTGCTGTCAGTTAACTGCCTCTGTCGGCCTCTAAATTTGGCCCCAATCACCACCCCCCCCACCCACTACCACTATCTACTGTTTAACTGAGGATCTGCATTGTTTGTTTTTGTTGCATTTTCTTTTTTTTTCTTTTAAGATAGTGAGATAATGAAAATTGTGTTTGTCAAAGGTCTTTGCAATATCATCTCACTCCAGTGCGGTTATCTCTAGAGATTTATGAAGAGAAGATACGCCACGAGTCCCGTTTCCGTTTCCACCCGAAACGGCATTAAATGAGCAAAGGTCAGCGAGGCTTTTTCAAAGGACTTTAATTCTGCTGATGTTGTTATGACAAAGACTCCTAATGAAGAGGGGAGGGAGAAAGCACACCTCTGATACCATCAGTACACTCACCCTCCCGTCACACTGACGCTATTATTCAGCTCCTCATCAGTCTGTTCATTTCAAACAGGTCGCTGACTGAGGATTAGCTATCACAGGATGCTAAATGATCAAATAATGAGCAGTGATGGGATTTTATGTCCCGTAAATGTTTCAGGCAGTGGACAGGTAAAGCAGTGAACCTGAAGTTATTGAACCCTAAAGCTACATACACACCGGATATGAAATCTAATCTGGCGTTCTTAAATATGCTTTTAGCATATTGTGTTCACACTGGACTGTTTTTACCCAATATTAGTGCATGTACTCACAATTGGAAGAGGTACTGATAGTACTGCCTCTACCAAATCAGAGTCCCTGATTGGTCAAACTTAACTTTTAACAGGAATTAAATTGACAGTGCATTTTGTATGCAAAATCCGAAAAATTTATTAAAAAACTTGCATAGCAATGTGTGAGCAGGAGAGTTTTGAACACAGAGGCCCGAAATGTGCATAATATACATGTGTTTATATAGACTTTTTCATTGGAAGTGTTAGCTTGAACGTGCATTTCCGAGCTCAGTGTGAACGTAGAATAACTTCTTATAAAAAAAAGTTTCTCATATCTTCAATAACTTGCCTCTTTAAGCCTCCAAATTATGCAGAAAATATATTGTTTTCAAAACTTTTGTTTTTGAAACCTCATTTTGTTTGAAAAAACACAAAATGTTCGGTCAGGCAAAAAGAAAACATGAACGAAGATGTAACCAAGACTGGATTATTTCCAACACACAAATTAATGAATCATAAACATGCAGAAAAAAATGGCATAAATCAAGACAAGGTAATTCTGAAAACTCAGGGAGAATTCCTTAAATAAATGTCAAATTAGCAAATTACAGGCAGCTGTGACTGCTCAACAGGGCCCTCAGGTAAATGGGCGGAGCCACAGCATGCCCACACAGAAATTCCCTCCTTGCTCCCCAACTACTACAGAACTATAAGTGACCTGAATTTTAAAAGTACTTCAGACACCATGTTCAGTTCCTTTTTAAAAAATATGACATCACCAATGTCACTAACCTATTAAATAGAAGCATTTTACAAAGACTTTTTATGAATCCATTGTGTTCTGATGATGAAAAAATTTAATTAAGTTAAATTAATCATTTTTGGTGAAAACACAATGCATTGTCGTCTATATTTGCCAGTCTAGTGGGCATAGATGCACACCGGCTTTTTGCAGAGACTTTGAGAAATTTCTAGGGCACTGGATGTTGGAATTGTAGATTCGGACAGCACTACAAAATGGTGAACAAACTATTTTTAGTGAGTAATGAAGGAATTCGGACACAATTCAAGTTAAGGCAAGTTTTTGTACTACAGAAACCAAACAAGCAGGTCATAGCATGCATTACTTCTTCATAGGCCAAAACAAATTCATTAATTTCAACACAAAGTAGGTAAAAGATCGTTAAACAAGTCGCATTTTACCCTGAAAAATAAAGAGAAGATTGAACTTACAGTTCTATACTATTACTGTTAAAGTACTGTACTGTACAGTACTGTTACAATTAGGGCTGGGTATCACCAATAATTTCCAGAATTGATTCAATTCATTTCAATTTTGAGTTTGCACAGTTTACACATCTATTTAGAAATACATAAAAATCGATATATGTTTTGGAGATATTCATATTAATCTAATATAGTTAACATAGTGTAATTTGTTATTGAAATTATAATGAAATTGTTAACACCACACAATGTAACATGGATTCCCAAACAGAGAAGCTCCAACAATTGTTCTGCCTCTCCTGGAGGGCGTTTCAGTTTGGCCACTAGGTGGCGATCGTACTATAGCATTACACCTTATTCCAGAAGAAGAAGAAAGTATGAGCTTAAAAAATGCTTTAGACCACAAATGGTTACCTTAAAAATACTTCATTGAGTGAGTTGGGAAAAGTCCTGCCTGAGAGTTTATGAAGATGTTCATTTAGTTTATATACGTGTATATCTATATCCTATCACATGTTAGCATCAAACTAGTGGACTTTAGCAATATGGGTTAGATTAATCTCTACATTTATTAATCGACTATTGATCTATTAAGGTTAGATTGATCAATCAATTTTATCAACCCAGCCCTAGTCACAATTAATCAAATTTTTGTACTTTATGAGATTTAACTCAGTGATGATTTAACACAGTGATCATCCTTACACAGTTAAATGAACAGAATTAGCACAGTAGCTCCTTTTAGTTTAGTTTCTGATTGTCAATTCATCAATTGTTGTTATCCTTCTGGTATTTTTTACTTTTTTATGCTCAAAATTGACTAGATATCTTTAATTCTTTTTTTCCCCACATGTTCTGAAACCGTAAGGTTATAAAACTTCTAACATCTTTAGTTTTTTGTCTTCAAGTGTTTCTTTGAAAAAACACAGTTCGTTATAACTAGGATATATTCCTTCCTTTTAATTTAACTAATTAAGAAAGTGCCATTTGACAAATAAGTTAAGGTAATATTCAAAGAAAATTTGACAAAAGTTGACTAAACTTTGCAATAATGACAAAAACCATTGCGTCAACAGTTCGTTTTAACAGCCTTATTTGCAACCATTCAAGGGAAGACTCCCATAAATATATGAACAAAACTTGCGTCTCTAAAAAGAATGAATTATCCTACTGAGATTTAAAAACTTCTCTTAAAGTTTATTGTCAAAGTTTGCAGGGTCTATTTTACCTTTGAGGAGGGTGAATCATCAATTGGTTTGAGTGCAGCTCTCCCTAAATACAAACCATAATTGTACACTTAGGGGTGTGGCAAATGGTGAGACTTGGCTTCATGTTGTGTTGTGTTAATTGTGTTGCTTACAACCATGAAAGCATCCATCCATTGTCATGTTTGAACACTCCTCCTTCATGTAAGAGCGTCCTCCTGAGAGGATCCTGCGTTGGGTCGACACTCTGCTGTCTGAAGGCCAGACAATCTTTGAAGCTGGGTACGTTATGACGCGTCCAACCTGTCGGAGGAAAAAAAAAGCCCACTCCTGCTGCCCCCGTGGACGATAATCTCAGTCTCTTCAATTTGCGCGCTTCTTCCAATTATGACAACGGGAGCAGTGAGTATTCTATCATCTACACGCAGACGCCGAGATGGCCGGGGACTCAACTTACAATTAAGCGCTAATCCTTAACAGGCGTGTTCAATATGGCAATTTAATTTGCCCTCAAATGTTTCCTTTTACTTTCTCCAAATCTTTGCAGTCCCAGGTGTCAGACCAACTTTCAAAGAATATCAATAGTTTACTGAGTATTAATTTAACACCAGCAATAATAAGTTTTTTTTTTTTTTTTGGGTGGGAAATGGTTTTGAAGGATTTGTTTTTTTTTTATCCACTGTGGAGATTAGGAGGAAAATAATGAATTTGAGAGCAAAAGTGAGAAAAGGCATTAATGAGAGCCTGAGGAAGATCACTTGAAAAACAGATAAAAGGCCCTCTGCAGTGCAGACTGTAATTTCACTTTAGTTCGGAGTCTTTCTGAAATGTTTAAACACGAGGCAAACTAAAGTGTTCAGAGTTAAAAAGCTTCTTTACTTCATCTTAAATTCTAGTTTTGATAGTTTCATATTCAAGGGGAGTCAAATTTGCGTCTGCCGCCTCTCTTTTAACCCGCATCCGATTTACGGTTTATAGCCTTGACATGGCAGAGCAGCCGCCAAAGTTGTTCTGAAATTCATTCGTTGCCACATCATGGAAAACATGGATGATGTTGTGCGAGCAGCTTGGGTTTACAGGTTCTGGAGAGCACATCTGTGTCTGGTTTCGCCAGATCATTCAGAGTCCAAGTGTGGTGTACTTCACTCGTGCAGTAGAGGGCCGTTTTAAACGTTTATTCCATCTGTCAGTGGCCCAGTTTGAGCATTAACCCGACATAAAAAAAAATGAAACTGGAGGATCTTTTTATCATTGTCTCGATGAAAATAAGAAAACATCATGAACCTATAAAGCTACAGCGATTGTGCGCGCTACAATGGCAGCTAGCGCCTAGCATAGTGAGCTCCGCTGCCCAAGAATCCACAGCCTGAGCAGTGGACCTCGCTAGTTCTGTTGGGCAACTGGGCAGCGGCGATTGCTGTTAGCTCTGATTTAGCCTGGGGAGCGGAGCTCGCTAAGCTGTTCACCAGGTAGCTGGCTAGCATAGCCGTTGATCCAGATCCATGGGCCTTGTGATAGCCTGGCGATCTGTCAAGGGTGTATCCTGCCATTGCCCAACAGTAACTGTGGCAACTCTGCGGCCCATCCTTACATCGAGCAGCCACATTGAATTTTTGTACCCTTTGATTTAGTAATTGAAAACGTCACATGCCCAAAGGTGAGTCCCTGGTTGGTTGACATACTACATCAACATCATGCCCGAAGCCCAAATCGCGCTGCATCAGATCGAGTCTTTACATTGACTTAACATTGAAACCTGACGCCTCCACCGCACCGGCTGGGTGTAAATGCACCTTAACCCTTGTTCTCTTATGGGGTCCAGATGACCCAGGCCTTACATTGACGTGTTATCCATCCTATGTCAAAAGTGGATGAAGATGGACAAGATCTCATGTCAGCAAAGGACACCATGAAAATCAAAAATCATTAAGAAAAGTTCAGCGCGCTGTCTCATGGGGTCCAGATGACCCTCCTCCCAACCTCAACATACCCCTACCATAAGTATACTTTAAAGTATATGTTTTAAATTAAACTTAAGTATTTCCCCAAGTACACAAAGTATACTAGTATATGAAAATCTGATATTAAGTCCTGAACCGTATATTGATAATTTATGTAGAGAAAATGGTATGGTCGTGTTGGGATTATATAAGTTCGCTTCCTTCCACTCCCTTTCAAGCAATCTACTTGTGATTCATTAAGTGATATGCTATGTCATGTATTATGACCTGATTGCTTGAAATAAACCATTTTTTTCATTCATGCATTCATTCATTCATACTGGGAGTTTACCAAGGAGTATACTTCTTGGGACTAAATTGGCTCACTTTGTTTAAAAAAGTATACTTAGAAGTATACTTATTTTTGGCAAAGGTACCTAAGTTAGCACAAGGGATAAAACAAAACTTCAATACCCTTGTTCTATCCTAGGTATGTTGATGTTGGGAGTCCAGATGACCCCACAACAGTTTTTGATTTTCACTGGTGCCCATGGCACACATGAAATCCACGTTCGTCCACATTTGTCAAGGGAGGGATAACACGTCAATGTAAGGCTGGGGTTATCTGGACCCCATATGAATACACAAGAGATATGGAACACAGTTGAAACAAAGGTTTGGACAGTTTGTCCAAAATTACAATAATTTTTAAAAAACTGTTGGTCTTAATGGAAAACACCAAAACAAAACCCAAAGAAAGAAGTTGCAAATTAGTAAAGTGATGTTTTCAAATGTTGAAAGTAAAAGTGAAACTTTGAAATGATGATATAACTCAACACTGTCAACGAAATCTCATCTATTACTGACAGGCATCTTGTCCCCCAGAGATATGGGCGCTCCTTCCGCTCACACCACAGCGCCCCAACCCCCCCACCCTGGTCTGTCACTGGCACCCGACCCAACACACCAGAAGGCACCTGAAGACTCGCAGACTGAGAGCCCTGCGAGCCTTGAAGTCACTGACCCATTCCAAACTCACCCCCTGAACCGAGGCTTGGCACTCCGGGGAGGGAGGGGGGGGTGAGAAGGAGCAGGGTGGGGGCATGAAAGCGAGCGCGGTGCTAGGAGGCCTGGCGCTGGCTGGAGCGCCTGGGCTTTTGCGGGCAGGCCTGAGTGAACACGTCAGGTCGATTTATGTGACGCCTGACCCCCCCAGCCGACCCCGGGCTGGACTCCACCTGTCCTTCATCCAAGCAGCCCTCATTCCTCCGCTCCGCATGGCCTAAACGGCTGCCAGAACACTGAAGGAGGAGCAGGAAGAAACGGATGGAGGAGTGGAAGGTGAAGTTAGGTCAGCGATTAATGAAGTTCGAAAGACCGGAAGATCAGACGACCAGTTATTGGAGCAGAGAGATGACCAGGTGTAATTTCTGCTTATCTCAACCTTTCACAGACAAATCTTTTTACCAGCTTCTTAGTATGGATTTACTTAAGCAGAATTAATCACTTCTGGTTGATACATAAAGACCTAATTTTAAAACACTTCATGTTTATGGTCATGGAACGATCAATCATCGACTCGTCTTTTTTCAGATTTATCGGACTCTCATTGGTGCTGGATTTACACTGGTCCGTCTTCATTGCATTGTGAGTCCGCCTCATGACCATCAGTTTACATTGTCTTCATTGCGTCTCTGGTCCGTTCCCTCCTCCACTCAAGCTTCCAGAGGAGTGGTTTGTCTTGCTCTTGTCAGTCAGGCCTCATGTCCTCTCCCCCCTAACTAAGTCCTTGTAAAATTCAATGTTTTTGTACTTCCAAAATTAAACTTTCGTCATCTGTGTCAAAAATTGACAGTGTTATCAGACCCGCGTTATTGCATAGGCACTAGGGATGAGTATCGTTAAGATTTCATCAATACTACTCTTCTTTGATACTGCTTAGCGATCCGGTATTCTTATCAATACCTTTCTGTGTGAAAACAAGGAGGGAGAAGGCAAACAACAAACTACATAAATGAAAACCTTTTACTTTGTCTAAAAAATTAGAAAAAAAATATTAATGTCCTTTGCAACACTGCTTCATCCTGCTTCATTTCGAAGTTGACAACTGTACAAGATTAAAAAGGTGCTGAAATGGGCAAAGACATGAAAAAAGAATCCATTGATCACCAATGTCTTCAATTTTCTCTTCTGAGCACTGCCCATTTCAGTCAAAGTCTCCTCTACTGCCTTGGCAACATTGTGGAAATTTTAGAGAACTGGAGCTTAGAAGGTGTGTAACAGTGTGGAACCCAAATTCCTTTATCACTTGTGTTTCCCTTATGTCAAGCTGTCAGACTTAGGACAGATTGATCAAATTCAGCCATAAAAGCTCAGTGACCTCGCCCCACACATTCCATAAGTGACAACAATGGAGATTTTATAAACTCCAGAGTTTGCTCATTGAGGAAAACATCTTAATATATTCGGAGAACATTTTTTATTGGAATAACTTCCAGTCATGTTCAGTACAAAAAATGTTAAGTTAGGGATGAGAGTATAGCATGCATATTTACAGTTTACAGACATAAAGATTACCTATACCAAGAATTTCATTTGCAAAATTAAAAAAAAAAAATATGATTATGTTTTATGAGTTTAGATCTAAACCCTCATTGTGTCTTTTGGTGAGTTTCCTCCTGGAACTCAGAACAAACAGTCCAAACTGGCTCCCCCTTGGGTGGGGGGTAGGCCCCGCCCTCCCAGCAGGAAGGGTGATTGGGTTGTCTGGGCGTTCCAGCATCTGCCCAAGTGGAAAGAGCTGAAATGAAGGAGCTCATTGGCTATCGATAGCCAATTACCTGATGAGAATGTGAGGCTCCAACTCCCAGCCTGCGGTCTACAGGAGCCTCTTTGAGGTCTGATGATGGTTGTTTTCAGCAGGATTATGGTCAATGTAATTATGTCCATCGATGGTCGGCTGCAGAATGATTCAGAGTCACGCTGTGAGCTCCTTAGTAGTAGAAGGACTTCGTTTAAAAGCTTTGATTGTTTCAAATTGACATGGTAATCTGCTCCATCTGTAGAAGAATTTTCTGACACATTTTTCATGAACTACATGGTGTGATATTACATTTATGGCAAATGCTCCCTTGAAATATGTATTTATGGATTGAATAGTTTTAAGAAGTGATTCAATATTCTGATTGTATTGTACAATTTATTGTAAAGGTTCAAATCGTAAGGTTTCTACAAGTTTTGTGTGTGTGGCCCATTTTGGTAATCCACCTCATAATAAGAGAAATAAATAACTCATAATCTGGACGGAAACATTGTTTAGTCTTTATGGAAAATAAATGTATGCACTTCTTAAAGCAGAACTTTTTGAAGATTTGTTTGGACTTTTGGAGAGTCAACACTGTAGCATCTGTTCTTATTTTACCACCATTTGCACCAATGGGTTGATGTCCATAAGGGAAAATGCAAACTCAGAGAAATGCTAGGTTCATGTAGTGTTTGAATTATTGGAAAAATACCTGTCCAATACACATGAACGTCAGAAAATCACCCAATCCTAGCCAACAGAGCCAAGAGGGCCCCACATGGCTGTTTCTAGTCCTTCTTTGTCTTGTATTGTTGGGATGAACATGAACTTGCATAACTTTATGTTGTATCTTTGTCTAATTTTTATACTATATTGACAGAGGATGAGAGCTTTGTGTACAAGCAAGATTGTTTTGTCTTTATTTTGTCTTTTAATTTTGTTTTGTGTTTTTTTTTTTTTTTTTTGTAGTGTTTTGGGTTTGGACCCACTTGAAAATTAGATTTTGCATCTCAAGGGGCATTCCATTATTAAATAAATGAAATAAATGAAAAGCCAGCAGAAAATGAGGGCCACAAATGGGTTTATGAACAGTTTCCGTGGTGGCCCTTTTTGTGTTTTCTCACACTGACTTCAGTGGACAGCAGCCCCTGATGGACAGCAGAGCTCGCTAGCTCAATACAGCGGAGCTTACTAGCTCAATACAATGGAGCTTGCTAGCTTGCTACAGATGAGATTGCTAGCTTGCTACAGAAGAGCTTGCTAGCTCAATATAGCGGAGCTTGCTAGCTTGCTATAGAGGAGCTCGCTCGCATGCTACAGTGGAGCTCGCTAGCTCAATACAGCGGAGCTCGCTAGCTCAATACAGCAGAGCTCGCTATCTTGCTACAGTGGAGCTTGCTAGCTCAATACAATGGAGTTTGCCAGCTTGCTACAGAGAAGCTCACTAGCTTGCTACAGATGAGATTGCTAACTTGCTACAGTGGAGCTTGCTAGCTCAATACAATGGAGTTTGCTAGCTTGCTACAGAGAAGCTCACTAGCTTGCTACAGAGGAGCTCGCTAGCATGCTACAGTGGAGCTCGTTAGCTCAATACA
The DNA here is from genome assembly GCF_002922805.2 of Oryzias melastigma. NCBI lineage: Eukaryota > Metazoa > Chordata > Actinopteri > Beloniformes > Adrianichthyidae > Oryzias > Oryzias melastigma. The sequence continues at coordinate 3,880,971 of NC_050533.1, read as the reverse complement.
GCGGAGCTCGATAGCTTGCTAGCTCAATACAATGGAGCTCGCTAGCTTGCTACAGAGAAGCTCACTAGCTTGCTACAGATGAGATTGCTAGCTTGCTACAGTGGAGCTTGCTAGCTCAATACAATGGAGCTCGCTAGCTTGCTACAGAAGAGCTTGCTAGCTCAATATAGCGGAGCTTGCTAGCTTGCTACAGAGGAACTCGCTAGCTTGCTACAGTGGAGTTTGCTAGCTCAATACAGAGGAGCTAGCTACAGCAGAGCTTTCTAGCATGCCACAGCGGAGCTCAATAGCATGCTATAGTGGAGCTGTCTAGCATGCTTCAGTGGAGCTCTCTAGCTTGCTACAGAAGAGCTCACTAGCACGCTACGCTGTTCACCAGGCGGCTGGTCAGCGTAGCGAGCCAACCCGCTGAGTGTCAATGTTGGCAAACACATGTGGGGCCACCACGAAACTGTGGACAAAACCAATCGGGTCCCATATTTTCTTCCCACTTCAAAACCCTATGGGGCCCACTTAGCCTTACTGGCTGGGATGTTCCAACACCACATGAGGAAAGGTCAATGCTGGTTTACAGAAACTCTGCCTCATCTGCTGCTGATTACCTGGATCAGGTGTGTTTGGGCAATACACGGCTTTAATGGCAGGTTGATTGGAAAACATGTAGGACACTGGCCCTCGAGGACTGAATTTGGACACTCCTGATCTATGGGGACACACCAGAATTAAGGGTGAAACAAAACATTAATGAGGATTATTATAATTTATTTTAGTTTGGCAGGCCCCATATGGCCCCCCAGGCTGTAGTTTTCCCACTACTGGTTTAAACTAAAGATCATGAGCAATGACAGAACTTTCAATCTTCTAAACTTTGTGTTGATTCATGTTTCATGCTTAGAGTTTTGTGAAAACATTTAGAAATCTTTAAATGTGTAAAAATATGTTTTAACAAAGTCTAGTTGCTGATGTTGGATTTTGTTGCATTTTCTGTGTGTAAAATAACTCAAAAAAACAACAAAGAAGAAAAAATGTAAAATTTTCCTCAATGTAAAAATTCCATTTGAATAACCCAAGCCAAGCAGAAACTTTACATAATTCAGATAAAACAGCCGTTTGAGGTTTATCAATCTGCACACTTCCTTTGTGACATTTTCTGATCTGCTCCATTCATTATTGAGAATCACAGGGACTTTCCCTTTCAGGAGTCTGAAGGTAAACTTCATTGAAGGGGGCGACATGCGTGGCCTCCAGGCTTTCACTGTAATTATGAACACACAGTTTTTTTTCCTCCATGCTCTCAGATCCAGGTCGGTTCTGACAACCTTACACCCCCGCCCCTCCTTCATCTGCCATATACAGGTCACAGACGGCAGCCCAGCACCCTGAGGTGTCCTGTAAATGTGCCTGTGGAGTGATGGGCGGGCGTCCCTCGATGCCACATTCATTTGCACATCAAGAAGACATGGAGGGAAGATCTGACCCAATTAACGCTAAGGAAAACAGATGAAATGAAGGCTGCTGCTTTACTCCTGGACATCCAGCACAGCTTCAAGTGTTTATGTGGGAATGATGAGGAGGCTGTAGAGGAAAAGCAGCATCCGCTTGGTAGCAGAAGGTGAGGAGGGCAGGAGGAGCTGCTGGTTCTGGGGAACTCCCTCCAGGTGTTACTGATCGATGATGAGGCTCAATCTGGCTCACTAATAAAGACCAAGGAAGTTAAGCTTCAATTTTTTGGAATTGTAAGATCTGTAAAAGTTAAATATATTTCCTGACCGTCTTTCTGCTAGTTAAGTGAGATTTTCTAAATAAACTTTTTCAATTGTTTTTAGTTGTGATTTTTTTTTTGCTTTGAAATTTTGTTTCAATAATACGCAGCTGTGTCTTTTCAGTTCCCTTGAGGCTGAAACAAAAACCTTAAGGGGCGTCATGAAAATGACGTGCGTGTGGTAAGTGTGTCGTGTAGTGTTTTTACAGATAATGTCATTTGGACGCACTTGTGATGTATGGGTAATGCTGCGTACCTGCATCTGGGAGTTCCCCCTGACCATCCAAAGCCTGTTT
>NC_050533.1:3865317-3878778 GCF_002922805.2 Oryzias melastigma | reverse complement strand
GAAAATGGTATGGTCGAGTCGGGGTGGGATTATATAAGTTCGCTTCCTTCCACTCCCTTTCAAGTGATCTACTTGTGATTTATTAAGTAATATGTAATTTATTATTACCTGATTGCTTGAAATAAACCATTTCATTCATTCATTCATAAATCTCATAAATGTATTACTTTTAATTTAGTACATTTATGAGTTTTAATCTCGTAAATTAATATTTTTTTTCTTGTAAATGTATTAAAAATGAAGAGAGCCTACAGTCCAGTGAATGAACAGCGTGAGCTCAAGCGGACCGACCAAACTGTGAAAAGCGTTTTGGATTTTATCAGGTAAACTGAATGTTTAAAACGTTACAGATGTTTGGAAGTTTCTTTGTTTGATTTACAGTTTATTGATGTTTTATTCATTGATGGGCAGCTTGCAGGATCTCTGCAGATCCCGTTGATGAAGCAGCTGTCCACTTCCAGTCATCTCTTCCTCCGCGGCAGACCAGATCTCCTCCAATTCTATAATGCTTCCATCTGAAGAGGACTAGTTTTCAGAATTTTTAATGTTCTTGTGCTAACGTAACAGATTATTGTCATTCATCGTGGTTGTTTTGTGTTGAGACGGGACGTTTCATTTGGAGAAGGGGGCGTCCGGTGCACTTTGGTTTCTGCGCATCACAGAGACATGACGTAAGGTTGCGAAAGGGCTTCTGGGTATGTGAATGAAAGAGCAAAATAAACGGACGGTCCTGTAAGCATGTATATCTGAGTTCTTTATTTTACATAAAATACTCCGCACTACCGATACTGAACCCGGAAATAATTTGATTTTGAATCACCAAAAGGTTCAGAATTTCTTCGTTTTTAACACCGATCTGGAAATAAATCTTCACAAGATGCTCCACGTCTTTCATGTTCGAGCACGGTTCTGATAAACAGACAACTTTGGTTCCTTTCTCAGTAATTTAAGACTTCTAATCTAGTAAATTTCCAACTTTTAATCTAGTGAATTTACGATTTTTTCTAGTAAATTAACTTTAAATCTAAGATTTACAACTTTTTTTCTCTTAAATTTAAGACCAAATCTCATAAATTTACGAGATTAAAAGTTATAAATTTAGTTTATAACTTTTAAAGTAATAAATATACGACTTTATCCTTGTAATTTAGCAGTTATGACTTTTTCTTGTAAATTTACGAGATTTAAAGTCGTAATTTTATCAGGCAGTAACTTTTTTTTTCTAAAAATTAAATTTAAAAAATATCCTGGTTACTCCTCGCACCAGTTACTATCTGCTGCGTATCCGTTACTAACCAGTATTATTTTATTTATTATTATTATTTCCGTTTTTGTAAAAAAAAAAAAAAAAAAGTTTTTTCTTCAATTTCTTTTTAGAGGCTCCGTACCTTGTGTAGTAATACACACAATTACTTTTTTTGAAAACATGTTTTCTAAATGTTTCTCATCATTGGGTTGAGCAGGTAGTAAAGGGTTAAAAGTCATTCAACATTTTTTCATTTATAGTTTTTACCAGCTTGTACTTTTCTCTGGGTTGACCATTTCTTTCTTCATCTTCTTCACCACCAGAGTCATTCTACACACCACCATCCTACGCTGTCTGGAAAAACTTCTACCTACAACTACTGTTCAGTCACTGATCCGATAACACAGTTTAACCAAGACATAGTCCATCAGCATGCTTCTACTTTCACACTTCTTCTCAAAGAACGTATTCACAAACCATTTCTACCTTTTTTTTTTTTTTGCAAAATCAACCACCAACTGTCCTTCTACGTTTTCTACTGCAGTCAAACTAATTAAATCTAGTAAAATGTTAAAATTTCATCCATCAAACGTGACAGTGGACTAGTTTGAAGCCTGATTACACACATAAAGCTGACCGAAAAGATCAATGTAGGGTTATTAGAAACAAGTTGGAAGTGAGGAGTCCTGACATAAACATGGATGCATTTTGGGCAAATGATGGGATGAATAGAAAAAAAACGAGGGCAACAAGGGCAGAAAAAAGTAGAAAAGCTAGAAATAAATGAAAGAGGTAAGAAAGAAAAGGAGGAGGAGTGATTTCTTCGGGGCTCCATGCCTTGTTAGATCTATCATGGCTTTAATTAATAGTGTTTTTAGGAAGAAGCCTGAACTGTGTCACTTCCATTATTGGAAAACGCAACGCTATTAATGAATCATTTTCATTTTTGATCCATTCTATCATGCTAGTTGATCTCCTCTTTTCCGCACTGCTGAGTGATAGCATCGTCTTCTGCCCCTCCATCAAATTTAATTTGGCCCCCCTATTATAGTACACTGTGCGACTGAAGTGTCAATTTTTGTCAGGCAATTAGAAGCTATAACCTGTGAAGCTAACTTTGATAGGCATGGTAATTGGATTGTTTCAGCAATAGCTTGAAACGCTTTGAGCTTTTCTTCATGTCTACCTGCTCCTCTGCCCCTGAACTTGTCATCTGAGGGAGGGGGGGTTCTGATCGGGCCGCTATCTTCACGTGGAACTTCAGAGCAAACAAAAGATGAGAGGCGCTCGGAGGAGGAGGTGGAGGAGCTCGCCTGCGCTGAAAAGTGGCTGAGCGCGGTTTGAAATGTGTCACGTTTTTGGCAGCAGGTGTTTGTCTGCTTTGACCCCCATCCTGCATCACCTTTTAAGACACCACATTAGAAAGTTGTGAACTTTTCCGCTGACAGAGACAGTGAGCGAGCTCTGAAATCTGAAATCTGGATGTGGATGAAGGGGAATCACACGTTCTCTGATGAAACTCTGCGTCAAAGTTCTTTAAAGCTGCATTGATGCTCATTTCTTCTGTTTTCTGCTTTTTAAGGAAAATATTCAAGAAAATCTCTGATTCTGTTTCCCATCTCAAACATTTTTTGGTTTGTTTCTTTAGATCTTCATATTTTAATAAATTTGACCAGATACATAAAAATAAACTGAAAATAAAGTTGATTTGTCTAAAATTAAAGTAATCAAAATGTAGGAGGACAAGAATCCTGTTCAGAGTGTTAAGAATAGATTATCTCCAGCCACAAAAATCAGCAAATGTAAAAAGAAGATGCTTCAAAACTCACTTACTGTTACAATGCAACAAAGTTTTCCAATGATTAAAATCAAATTTTTACTTTAATTTTTAATTTTACTTTAGCTTTCAATGCCACCGTAAATGGGCACATTTCAATATCGTGTTGCAAAGTTAGACCTCAGGAAGACACTTGTGTCAGGAATTAAGTTGAAATTTAATTAAAATATATAATTAATTTGCATCACTTACTGATAAATAAGGTTCAGATTGGATAAACGACAACTGTTGTATTTTTTTTTCCACAGTAGCTCCCAAATATGCCTGATAAGTTAGGAAATAAAAATTTGTAGGATGAGTTTTCAATTGTAGCTAGTACTAATTTTGTTTTTTGAAAATTTAAGATGGCAACCAATCCTCAATGTCAAAGGTTGATGAAACGCCAGAGGTTGTTGTAGACATAAGGTGTCGACATGTGTGTGACATTTTGTGCAGATCGCTTGAAGAAAAGTTTCCTTTTCTCATACGGTGGGAGAACGTGAAAATCGCTAAACTGCCACAAAATGGCAGCCAAACTGTAGGTCGCGTGTTAATCCCATAAATATTTGGGGTATTTGGATATCCCCGACACATGGTTTTTGGTTTTGTTAGTGAATTTAGATTTTCCTTTTTTTTTTGGCTCCATTAGCAATTTTCACCCTACTAATTTCTTTTGCAGTTTTGCCTGGCACGATGTCATTGTCTGGAGGCGGGGTCATTCACTACGTCAAAAATTATATTTTTTAGCATTGTGAATTTTGCTAAAAGATGCATAAATTTTTCCATATGGTCACTTAAGGCAGAATGCCACCAGGAAGAAATGTTCTTGATTTGACATCTTGAACAATGAAAGAAGAAAAGAAAACAGTTCAAGAGAGGAACATGTTTATTTAAAGGACTGGGACTCTGGAAGGACAAATGAGAGCGGTGGAAGGTAAAGGCAAAACAAAGAATGAATGATGGCTTTGTGTCAGTTAAATGTTACAGATCACAGAGAAGAGGTGGTTGCTGTGGAGCGGGAAGATCAAAAAAGTGAGGAATACATTGAAGAGAATGGAGAGTGGAGGTACAGAAAAGTTTAGGAGGGGCAGAAGAGTTTATGACTTCACCGCTGCGATCAGATGATGTCATAGGAATGGAATCAACTGGTTCCAATTTTAAGAACAAGGAAGACGTGCAAAGTTGTGGAACAGAGGACTAGTGTGAATGAGAGAGTGGTGGAAACGTGAATGGTTTTGTACCAAAGAAGAGTACCAAAGTTGTAATATTTGTGTTGAGGGAGAAGTTCAGAACAAAGAAGGTCAGAAGGATGACAGAAAAGTTATAGCATTGCACAAAGAGGTCTGAAATGGCACAGAAGTATGTCTGAGTACAGGACAAGCAAGATAGCTGTAAGTGACAGACAGACTGACAAGATGAGGCTAGAAAGAAACCTCTATGGTTTATGATGTTTGCAGATGACATTGTCATTTGTAGAAAGAGGGAGCAGGTTGAAGAGCATCTAGAGAGGCGAAGAGTTCCTCTGGAAGTGAAAGAAATGAAGGTTAGCTGTAACAAGGCATACATGATCAAAACCCAATACAGAAAGGTTTTAAAGGTAATAGGATTTCAAGTGCTAAGGGTCAACAATCCCAAGTTTGGTCCCTGAGATCTACCACCTTGCTTTTTTTCTGTTTTCTCTTGGATTTCTTGCTGCCCATCACCTGGATCGGGTGCATTTACTCAATCAGACCATGAAAACACTTGAGGGTTGAAAACCAAAATCCCGCACAGCCTCTGGAGGGGGAGATACACTTGCAGATCCAACGAGAACGATGCAAGGCCACAACGGCAGGCGAAGAAAATTCACCAATGAATGCAAAGACACCTGCACCACGCACACGAGCGAGAAGAAGCAAGGGATAGAGAGTGATTTTGTTGTCAGTAAATTCTTGAACGATGCGCCACAACGATGATTCAGTGCCTGAAGTACGGCCTCTGACAGGGTGGTAGATCAACGGGACCTGGATTGTGCAGCTCTGATCCAGAGCTATCGCAACGAAGACAACTTGTTCGGAGAGCAAAAGACCAAAATGGACAGTTTTTCAAGACCCGTTCCAAACATCTTTTGAAGCATTCTGTTGAGATGTGATTACCCATCCTAGGACGTCTCCCGGTTAGAGACCATTTTCTCTGCAGCCATCCCATATGTCCTGACTCAACACCGCTTTTGTCTTTTGTTTTGCTGGCTCGCAAGGGGGCGTCACCAACACACGCTCACAGTTGATAGGACATCTTCATCCTAACACCATAACTTCTGACCAGTGACCTAAGGTTCACCACCCCCACCCCAGTTCCAGTCCTTATCACTTACTTACTTCAGATCTTTGAACAATAGAATTCTTATTGAAACATGAACTCCACTTAATGAGTATAACCAGGCCTTAAAAAGGCAAAAAAAGTAACTGTTAACAAACCAAAAGTCAGTAAATTTAAAAAGTAAATAAAAATCCTTAAATTCCCAGTGAATGACCTACTTCCAGATTTGGTATAAGACCGCTCAGTCATTTCTGGTTGGGGCAGTAGACCACTGTTTACAGGGAAATTGCAAAGAATTGGAGTTTACAAGGTGTCTTTTGAAGCTACCGAGGGTCACTATAAATGATGTTAGGGGCATTATTCGTTCAAGAAAAATACTCCAAAATAGAAATGCTAAAGGGATTTAATTGTATTTGTCATCCTACATAGCAAACTTCGAAGTTCATTTGCTAAGGCTGATGCTACTCGCATCTATTTATGTGCGACCAACTCAAAAGCTGATAAAAATTCATGTTGGCGACACATAATAGGTTCAGCCAAGACGCAGATTCCTGCATTGATTCACGTTTTTAAGTACATCCCAAGCTAAATATAATGTTACTGGTCGCACATATTTAATGTTAAAGTCCCGTTAGCTGGAGCGCAGCTGCCGATGCGGCCAGATCGTGAACTATTTGGTGGCCAAAACCGTAATTGTAAGCTTTATTTTTCCCTCTGGGTCCATGTGGCCAAAGAAAATGCTCAGCACTGACTTGACGCATATAGAAAATTACGCGTGAATCCTGTTTCACTTTTCATTTGGGCTAATGCTAATTAACGTCTTATTATCGCTGTCATTATCTTTATGAACTGTTTGTTATGTTTCAATTACTCCACAGCAGAGTGTTAATGCATTTATGTCAACGAATTTTTAGAAGCTGTCCATTTTTCTTCTTTAGCCAAAATCCAAAAACGTATGAAGCTTTCTGGGACATAGTTTCTGCAGATCAGTAGGAGTTCATTAGAAATTTGCCTTCGACTTATCGGGGGAAGGGGTGGTGCAACTCCACCCCCACTTCCCCTCCCCATTGCTGAGTGCCCGGAGCAGAGAGCTTGTGGTCCTCCTAGCTTATTTTCTACGTCAAAAATAATCTCTTTTTCAGACGGAATTGTTTTTGTCTGCTCCTGATTTACGACAATTTGATTAATAAATACTCGGAAATGCTATTTTTAGCTTGATTTACCCAAAATAAGTCCTCCTTTTTTAGAAAACAATTAGACAAGAACAAATTAAAAACAGAATTTTAATCGGAGTGAGTCTTTTAGGATTTAGGATGATCTTCAGACACATTTTATCTACTTTTACAAGTTGATTTTTTTTCTTCAGTTTTCTTGGGTTTGACTTGAGCAGTTGGAGTCAGAGAAAACATGAAAGTCATTGCTCCTATAAAGTTCTCTGTTTTATTCATACCATTTCAGTTCATGAATAATTTAGTTCATGAAAAAAGTTCTTAAAGAAATGTTGATTTTGTTTTTAATTTTTATTAATATTACACATTATGAAAACAATAGGCTGGATCAATTGGTCTTGATCCATGTCTGTTTTGACAAAAAGTTTTTTATAGTTTTGAATCTCACCTAAATGTCGACCTTTATTTTACAGATCTCTTTTTTAAATGTCCCGATGTGTGAGGTGGGGTTCTAGCGCCGATTGATTGATTATCTGATCCTCCAATTAAAGGTCATGATCCAGCATTGTGACGGTGTTAATAAAACGATCCTCCTTCCAGCTGTGGCTGCTGGAAGTTTTCATGAGTTGTTGTGCTGTCAGTTTCAGGGTTTGTCATTCATAAAAGAACACACACAAAGACACACAGAGGTGTGTATGTTCACAGCTCCTCCTGTTGGAGGGAAGGAGGCGCAGCGTTTGAGACTCTTGAACATCCTCGACCTCTTCTCTGCTTGTTGCTGCTGGCATCACCCAGGGTGACAGAGGCTCTGCTGGCCCCCCAGGGTGACAGTGGGTGTTGTTTGTGGATGTGTGGGGTGTGTGCACTCCACACACACAGATGTTTGAACCCAGCCTTTGCCCGGGGTGGCTCGTCCTCTCTAGAGGATCAGGCACAAAATGCCATCCACAGATCTTCTGCTGTACCTTTTATTCCGTTTGGAGAAGATTCCGGATTTTTGCGGCGACCTCCGAACCTCCGACCGCGCCGCAAACAACATCCATGACTCCCTTTCATTGGAGTGTAACATAAACGCTGATTACACCGTCAAATGAAAGCTAAATTAAAGCAAGGTAATTACATTCAATAGAGAGAGAAAAAAAAAAAAAGTCAGCTGCATAATTGTAACTTTGGCTCGATCTGGATTCCAAATCACCTGCTCCCTCCGTTTGTTTTCCCCAAACACACACAAACACACACACTTGCATGGTTTTTGTGGTGTTGTCAGGTTTGGAGAGGAGTGTGTGTTGCTGAGTGTGCGCACCTTCTTCATACCAGTGGAGGGCAGAATTACATTTCATAAATTATCAGAGCCGAGTGTTGATGAGGAGTTCGGTGGGGAGGAAGTAGCAGGAGGGAGGGAGGGGGGGTGAGTGCTTTCCATTTGAAAGTGATGCGCCCGTACCCCCCACCTTTACCCCCTCCAAACAGGTATGTCTATAAAATGGGGTCAAATAATTTTTGTTTTTGTTATTGGTGAAAATCGAGGTGATACCTGGAACAAAACCACAATTAAAAAAACCAAAAAAGTTGATTGCATTTTAATTATTAGTTGAAATTGCCTCCTGTTGCTTATTTATTGTCTTTATAAAACACAATTAAAGAAAATAAAAGCACACACACTCTGCTTTTACCGATTTTAAACCTTCCTTTTATAAAAATCTAATCTCATCTCCCACTCGTGATTTAAATAGGATTTCTTGAGCTTCTTAAGTGTGAAATAACATTTGCTCTTGCACTAATTTCTCTTTTTATAGTTATTTTATTGGAATTATTAATTCTATAAATTTTAATTATAAGTAGTTTGATGAAAATCATTAATCTGTATAGTCTATCAAATGCGGTTTGCAAGATTTTTAAATCAATTTATAAATAAGAAGGACAAATTTTCTGACCAAATTAGGCATTTATAGCAAATATAATGATAAAAATATGGGTTTAAATAGAGTCAGAGAAACATAGGGTCAAGTTAGAAGTGAAATGAAGTCCGTGCTGCAGCGTTTGCTTGAGAAATAAATAAATAAGGAAGGTGGTGGAGGCGCAGGATCCGCCGTGCACGCAGCCTCCTGGGTGCGCGTGTGATCAGCTTAATCCTCGCCGTCACAGCTCTGCTTTCCCTGATGTGGATGGAAAGATTCACACGGAGATGCACGATACGAAAATCAGAGATGCATTAAAATGGGAATATATTTATGCAGGATTTCAGTCATTGCTGTGAAATCCTGCAAATCAGGAAACATATTAGTGAGATTACCCAAGATTTCTGATTCGGCCTCATTTTGTTCTTGCATAAAATGGAAAAAAAAGGTAAAATTATCAAAGCCAGATTATATTTTTACAGATTTTTGATAGAACCATTTATTTTCCACCTCATTGTTCATGGAAAAGCCCCTGAGTTCTCCTCCTGAGATCAAATTCTTCTGTCACCAACTTTTCTCATTGGTCAGTCGTCTGAAAATAGAATGTGGGTTGCATGGAAACAAATAAAATGTGTCAATCACATTAAGTTCGGACAACTGAGTGAGAGATTTGCTGATGCAGGAAGAGGCCAGATCTCATTTCAAAGGTCATCAGGGGTGAAAAGCGTAAAAAACGAACAGCAGACTTAAAGAGGTGAGTTTTCTTCAGGAATGTAAACATCCACTTTGTGTTTTACACATAGAAAACACGTTTTTTTTATTCTTTCTAGCTTCCAAATCTGGTGTCACTTTATTGTAAATTATGCAGTCTTAAACCACAATATATAAGTCTATTTCTGCAAGTTTAGGATCTTCATTTTGGAAGAGAGTAAACATAAGAAACATATTAAATCATTTTAGTCATTTATTTCTTTATGGGTAAAAAAAATACATGCATTTGCACCAAAAGATTACATATTAAAAAAATATATATATTTTTCCAATGAGAGGTCTACAATGTCTGTAGCTGACCATGTACCAGAATCTGAGGCTCAAACATTCAGAAAGCTTTTAATATTTTTTAAATATCTGCTTATCAGTCACTTCCTTTTTTTGCTTAGATTTATTTTTGCAAATAACAAAAAATAAACATATGTTGTAAATATTTATTATTATTAATCTATTTTTTAAAAATAAAGCTTCTTTTACCAAATTGAAGATGATTTGCCACAAAACTGTGTTTTTAAACCCGTACTTTAAAGCTAAAGAAATGGTAATTCTGGATGTATTTTATGTTTGTGTGTCTGTGTGTGTGTGTGGGGGGGGGGGGGTAAATGAGTTTTATTTTGACACTTTTCCATTGTTTTATTTATAAATAATAACTAAATTGGAACTTAATTACATGGTGATGCATAAGAAGAGCATCAATTATTTTATTCATAAAATCACAATTTCTTTTTATTAGAAAAAGTTTTGTTTAAAAAAAAGTTACATTTTATGTATTTGTTCCTCTGAACGACTCACTCCAATGAAAATCAGGAGGAGCTTATTGGAAATTTGCTTTATCGTTGTAGACGGGACTGTTGGCACTGAAGTCAGCCTAGCTAATTTCCCAGCATGCCTTTGTTTACACTTTCTCATGCTAGCGTTAAGCGCCTCAAAAGCTCAAGCTAACATTAGCGTAGCAAAAAATGGTGGCAAGCAAAATAACAGCTTAGAAGAGGAAAATGTACATGGATATATTTGTCTATAAGTAGAGGTTTTAGAATTAGAAAGTGAGACTTTGCTCCGCCCACAGCAGTAGCTGCATCAAAAGTCTGAGCTTTTTCAAGCATCCGGTTTTCATCTGCTCCTGATCCAACACAATTTTGATTATGAAATGCTCAGAATCTAAGAAATCTCCATTATGCAGACCCTCCAGGAGTTATTTTAAAGTATGTTTCAATCAGTATACAAATATTTGGGATATTGTGAGCAGGGAGGACCAACATTTAATTTGAGGCTCCACAGTTTTATTTATGTTAAATGAAAACACAACAGTGCTGTATATGATGATGACGATGATGCTGCAGTATTTTTCTAGTGCACATCTCACAACAAAAAGAGATGGAATATGAGAATGTGAATTTTATTTAATAATTAACATTTTTAGGTGCTTTTAAAAAAAACATATATAAAGATATTAAAAAAAACATCACAACTTTTGTTGCAACCTTTCACAAAAGCTGCTGTAAAATTAGACGTTTTAGGCCACAAAATCCTGGAGGGTCTGATTATGGGAAAAGTCCTCCAAGAGAATATAAAAAACACCAAAAACACAATTTTGATTGGATGGAGTCTTTACGTGATTGCAGAAGAAATGCACGAGGAGCAAAGACAATCAGTTTGTATTAAACTTTTAACAAACAAAACCTGTTGTTCATGTACATTTCCACTCTTTTGTGGAAAAAGGGGCAAACGCACACATTTGTAGGATATTTTCTGACCCTTTCATGGTTAAAATTGGCAGAAAAGTCCTGGCGGATATTTTGAGGCATAGGTCCTAAAGGGTTAAGTGCCAGTGTGATCGTCGCTTCAGAGCTAGCCTTTAATTAAGCGACTATTTCCAATGAAATAGAAATCCATGGAAATGCGTTCAAAACTCATGTTCGTCCAACACTACGCACATTTTTAAGACACTATTTGGGCTCTAATTACAAAACAAGTCCATTGAACATGTTGACATTTGAATTATTTGCGTGAAATTCCCTTTTCTCAGCTTCAGAATTCACTGGAATTGCGTTAATTGTGTAGTTTGAAGAATGTGTTATTTTGCTGTCGCCGGTAAATTCCCCGCTGTTAAAGGGTTAAATATAAGCATTCTGATCTCACTTAAATATTATATAAAATTAAATAAAGCCAAGTTGGCTTTAAATCAATATTGCATGGCTTTTGGAGTTCAAGAAATAATAAATTCAGATTAATTCTGGTAATTGTACCTAGGAATTTTTCTTTGTTTGGCTCATAAGTGTTGGTCTGTCTCTATGCTGATGATACGATGCTTTCTTTCACTCTCTTTATTCATAAAATAAAACGTGTGTTTCCTGTTTGGAAGACCGCCCATCTTTACAGTATTCAGGTAGAGTCACTAGTTTGGAGGTTGATGGTTCGTTCACCTCCTGGAAGCGGACCGACCCAGCTGTGGACACGTCCGCTGAAGCTTTCTGCTAATGAGACATGATCGGGATTCGGCAGCGAGGCCGTCCCAGCACCTGCCAGCCACTTTGCGCTTCCCTCCGATCTGTCAGAGCTGGATGGATGACGGCAGGCAGGCTTCTTCACATGACAGCATATCTAAAGACAATGCCATCTGTCAAACAGTAATTGAAGAACTGCCTCCTCAAACAAAAAGAGAGTCCCTTCTAAATCCTCTCAGCCGCTTCTTCATGAACCAAACAAAAACTGACTTTTAGATTTTTAAGACATCAGCAAAACTAAGGTAATCATTCGGAATGAAGGAGCTTTTTCATTCCTGCACTTCTGTCGGGGTGTTGATGGCACAGAGGAGATGATACATGGTTCATCTCAGCCAGCGTGATCCTCGCCGCGGTCGTATGATGACTAATCTCCAGGCTCCCACCGTCGCCTCATTAGACGTGCGTTAAGCTCACCGGTCTGGTTTACTTCTTCAAAGGCAGGGGTGGAGGTGGGGGTGGTCGTGCTGCTGCTGCTGCTGTTGTTACTCTAAGGAACAGGGGGGGAATCAGCAGAGTGACAGATGAGTTGTGCAACGACAATGGAAGGAGACAGACAGCAAAATAGCAAGGGAGGATCCAGAGTCCAGGGTTTTTAAGGCAGAGCGAAGAAATGATTCTTCAGACTGACGCCTCGAGTTGGTTTGTTAATATATCTGATCGCTCAGACAGGAAGACATGAATAGAAACATTCAACAAAAGCCAAAAAGAAAGCACCTTGAAGAGTCCAGCTGAAGCTGTGCTGTAGCACACATTTGTATTCCGGATGAGAGGAGTGAAGCTGCGCTCGCACAAAAAAACTCCGCTCACAAAGGAGAGTATGTTAATGTGTTGTTGGTGCTGTGACAGCTCCCCCTGCGTGTGCATGCAGCATTAAAAACATCATCTGTCTGCACAGACAGAGAACTTCTTTGTGTATGCATGCATCCCATCTTGTATGTTAATCTGTCACCATCAGAGGCTGACCAGACGACAGCTTCAACACGGAGCTTCAGATCAGGAGGAAGCTGGAACTTCTCTGCTCCGATTGTCTTTTCCTGCCACAAAGCTGCTTTTTTTCTCTCAATAAAGGCACATTTAAAGGCTCAAATGACGGGAAATTTAAAATCTCAATCAAAGAAAACTCTTTGGAGTCAGATTGGGTGAGAAGTTTGACGTTCTAATACAAGAGGGAGCAGGGGAGGAAAAAAACTACCATATTTTCCAGAGTATAAGTCACGGTCTTCTTCATAGTTTAGCCAGGGGTGCGATTTATACTCAGGACCAACTTATTTGTGTTTTTTTTTTTTTTTTTTTTTACATAAATAGGTTCATATATATTAGTTATTTTCCCAGTTAAAACGGTTGTCCTTTAGTGGTTGTTTACTCTTACAACCACTAGACGGCGCTGTATTTGAGTATTTACCACTGACAGTGGCAGAAGAAGTGTCGTCCAAAACAAATATGGAAGAGAATCGGATTGTTTTTCTTATACAGATAAAATATGATTATTTTGTATTTTTTTTTATTATTATTGTTATTTTTTTTTAAGCTGCAGGGGGTTTGGCTAATTTGTTCTGAAACGTCAGACTTTTTTCCCAAAAGTAAGACTCCAGAGCGACTTATATATGGTTTTCTTCTTCTTGGTTAGACATTTTTTTGCTCATGCAACTTATACTCCAGAAAATATGGTAATTACTTCAATGCTCCATCTGTTGATCTGAACCAGTTTAACTCAGGACATTAGTTTTCCTTGTTTTTTTTTTTTTTTTTTTTTTTTTTT